>NC_051155.1:222149520-222157986 GCF_013339745.2 Dermacentor silvarum
TGCATGACGCGTTTCTCGGCGTTCGCACGCACCGGCGCGCCATGCATTTCAGAGGCCACGCGCAGGCTTCGCGGCGGCGGCGCTAGATGACGCGGAGTGTTCTACAGAAGTAGGGAGCCTACATGCAAGCGCTGTTTTAGGGTGGTGACAACGCCAAAATTTTGACCGCTATTTACCGCCAAATTTGGTGGGTAGCCATTTTGGTCCCCAGTCCTTCTGCCTTTTTTTTCTGTCACGCTCTGATGTACTCATGTCGGCACGCGATCTATTAAATTTCTTTAATTTAGTTTTGCGCCAATGCGCACAAGAAACCTGCGTACATCTTGAATATACTAGTTACCTTTTCCTTTTATTTTAACACCTCAAACTTACTTTTCTATTGCATTTCGTGCGACACATATAAAGCAACAAGTTATAAGGCGCATTGACATGCTCGTGGTGGTATTATTTCACGCCAAGAATGTAAACTGCATTAAGCATTGTCGTTGCCTTCCACTTGCACATAATATATAAAGGGTGTTTTTCGAAATGTACTGTTATAAATACAGTCCTTACTAGTCTGTTTAACTAAAACGTAGATGTGCCGTGTACGGCGCTCAGACGCGCCATTTGTCTCTTGTTGCTGAGCCCAAAGTTTATTAAAAGAAGTTAATTAATTTCACGTCACCAAGGGTTGCGGGAAATGTGGCCTGTCAGCTGGTCTTTCGCCATTTTGTGCCCCAGATTTAACCCGCCAATTTAGCTGGCGGCGGCAAGTGTCCTTACAAAGGCTGTCACCACCCTAAAACGGCGTTGCATGTAGGCTCCCTATATACAGAAGTGCGAAAGGGGAGTCCCGCTGCAGAACGCGCCTCATACTACTCGTTTCGACGATGGCGATGCATTGTGTGCGCTATATTGAATCAATGCTTAATCCATTACCGTTGACAGTAATCGTGAGATGGGTTCTGCCGAATTCTTTTCTGATCAGAACATGAACAGATCGAGTTGAAAAGTGACCGTTTTCGTACGTATTCTAACTCGCGTTCACGCTTACACGGCTGCTGTTTGATACCAGTTCCTGCACCATGCCACATATGGCGCCTGCTATATTTGCTTACAACAAACCACCTAGGCAGCGCAAGCGATGCAGCGGTGTTTCATAAATTTTGCGCTGGCGAGCAACTGCTACGTTTTCACTTCTTTCGCGTCTGTGAGCTATCGAAGGAGGGATGGGTTCACTGCGCTAGCCTCACCGCGAAACATTCATCCTCACACGCAACGGCGAATCAAGCGCGAGATAAGGAAGAAAGCGGCGAGCGAGTTTATTTTGGTGCGCCTTCCCGAAAGGCGTCGACGCTTGCAGTGCGCCGGTGCTCCTAGCGAGGCGTTCGCTCGGAAGCGTCGAGTGCGGTCGCCGGTCGCTTGCATGGGTGGCGCCCACTTCGCAGGAGGGCGCCGCCCTCGTAGGTGGTGGCCTCCCGACGACTACGAGAAAAGGCGGAGGAGTGCGACGCTCCTTGGCCGTGGCTTGACGCACGCTTCATCTGAGCGTCGATGCCATTTAGTTTACTTTATCGTATAGCAGCTTAATTATAGTGTTTGTCGCTGCAGCATACCGTTAACGTTTTACCACTATACCGTCGTCCAACCGGCACACAGAGCCAGCTGTAGTGGTAAGGACAGTGGTGAGGCAGTGACGATACGTTAGGGCGTCCCTCTTGACCAAGCTCGTGCCAGCTAAAGAATTACTGCTACTCGACGGCGGCAACAGTCACAATTCGGGTGGCGGTCGTCCAGTGAAATTAATCTACCGACATTCGGCCGCCGATTTGCACATTCTAAAACGGGGGATCGTTGCGACAGATCCAGTATATTTTGAAAACGCATCGTGTACCCCAAGCCGCAAAAGTTTTCAGAACACTGAATCTAAAAGAAAGAGAGAGAGAGAGAGATTTTCCAGATAATGAGTCCACATTCGAATCGAAGGTGTAGTGCATACTTACCTATAAGACCACCCAATTATTCACCTAAATTTCAGGCTGTGTGACGTAGTCGCTAGGAAATTGAAAACTTTCGCAAATTCCGTGCTCCAAACATTTTGCGGTTGGCTGGACCCATCGTGCTGGTACTGCACTCGTGACGTAATAGTTGATTATTGCCCAAGAACTGAAACTAAACAATGATAACACACAGGAAGCAAACACTGATGGCGCGGCAGAGGTAAAGGAGTGCACGTGGCTTATCATTACGTGACCGGACCCTCCCAATTAGGTTAAGTGCTCGTGCTCGTGCTACACAAAAGCTTCCGCGTTTGGGGATGGGATCTTTGGCCAAGCGGGTATTCCTTTTGCAGGTCTGCCAGCGTTACAGCGAATGTGGCGCACTGTACCAGCGTCGCCCGAACCTCTCGTCCATTGTTTCTCTCTCACCAATCCAGTCATGACAAATTGCGATTGCATAAGAGCTTCGAGCGCGTACGAGTCAATTCCTCTATACGCTCTTACCGCGTGTCGTGTCAGGTTATTCGTCTGGTTGTGAAGAAAGCGACTATTATTTGTAATGGTGGAGTAGCCAGAAATTTTTTTCTGGGGCGAGGGGGATTCTCCCCCGCTTCCTGACTACGCCACTGGTTGCTAAGGAAGGGTTCATTATGAGTATGGCAGTGCAAACACGACGAGGACGAAGAAGTAAACAGGACGGGCGCTAACTCACAAATGGGCCGAGCTGCACAGAGCGCCGCTCAACCTTGATGTGCATGCGCTCATGAAGAGCGGACAAAAAAACTGAAAAGTGGAAGGGAAGAACGGGATCAATAACCACCCAAAGCTTATATCACCATATGTCATCCCGTAAAAGAGTTACTTAGTAGAAAGAAAGCGGAAGGGGGCTGACACCTAATTCTAAACATGGACATGCAGGGTGATGGGGTAAAACTTGGACAGAATAGGAGAATGTAGAGAGAGAGAGAGAGAGAGAGAGAGAGAGAGAATAGCCTGGAAAAGAAATGTGAAGCTATGTGCACTCTTTACAGTATATGCAATTTAGCGACTCTTAGCACGCCTCCCGTCTGTGAGACGTAATCAGTGCCGCGGCCGCTAGATCAAAACGCTAGTGCGTTTCAATCAAGCGGCCGTGTCGGTGAATGCCAGTTAGTGGACAGAAATAAGGTGACACATAACCGGAGAACCTATTTCAAGAGGCGCAGGTCGAATGGCCATTGTGGACAAAGTAAAGTTCAAGGAATTGCGTAGGCCACCATCTTTGTCCGCGGACCAGTGTCGAGGCGTTTTAAGAATAGGCGAAAAATTTGCCTCCCTCAAGCACGTATATGCCGATACTTGGCGTGTACAGACCTGCGCGAATCCGCACGTCTTCCCATGCGAGACGCTCATGAAAGAGTCTTACCGATTACGGGAATGAAGGGAAACACTTTATTGCAGAAAGTGGTTCAGTTCTGAGCTTCTCAGTCCATAACCTCCAATCCTCCAAGTCGACAGGTAACCGAGCCGCTCTCTATGGTGGCAAGCGAAGACGGAAACGCTGGATTAAAAAAGTGGAATATATATATATATATATATATATATATATATATATATATATATATATATATATATATATATGCTGCATACGGTGCAGGACAAAGTCGAGCCCGTTCCCTTCTGGAAAAACGCACCTTCCAGAGCGCTGCCAGCTCACTGACGAGAATGTACATCGCATGTATTGAACAAATTTGCACTGTAATTAAGACTACAAGTTGGGCTAGTCGGATTAGATTCATCAAAAAAAGCCAGTGCTGAGACAAAGAAAAAAATTGCACGACACGTGCGCTAAGAACAGTCAAACACATACGCACTCACGCGAACACACAACACACAACACAAACCAACAACAACAACAACAACAACAACAACAACAACAACAACAACACAACAACAACAACAACAACAACAACAACAAACAACAACAACAACAAACAACAACAACAACAACAGACCGCAAAAGCTCGTGTAACGTAACGCACTTTCTTCGTTCCTTGTCTTAGCGCTGAGTTTTATTTGTTACACTGTGATTATTTCACTTAATGCTTTTACGACAATAAAGCTTTTTAATTCTACCGTTTCCTTTCCAGTATACTATACAAATACGTGTGAGCACTTTTCCAATGTGCCGCAAAGACGCCGCTGTAAAAAAAAAAAAAAAGAAAAGGGGGTGGGGGGGTCCGATATGTGCTAAATTTTCAAAGAAAGGCTGATGATGATGTTGATGATTATGATATGATGAAAAATTGAATCAATAAGTAGATAACCTACGAAATCTCACCTCAGGTGCAGTACAGCCGTCCAAATGAATGGTCTAAGTGGCCCACATAAAGGCGTTAGCTAACCCAACGTCAACAAAGGCCCCACTACAAGGACCACAAAGAGGTAAGGACACGCCGCCAACGAAGACGAAAACTCCGGCACGACGACGGCACGATGCCTCGTAGGTCGCGAAACCGGGATCATATCCTGGGTGGGAACAGTTCTATTTTCTTGCCATATACTAAGAAAATATTGCCAATACTAAACACGCTGATGATACCTGTATGCGACAGATGCCACGAAATCGACGAAAACACCTTTGACGGCTATTACAAATAAAATTTCAATGGAAACTCGCTTTCTTAATGGCGGCGGCAACGGTTTCGCGGAACACGACAGCAGCAATGGCCAACGGCGATGCTACAAATGCAGCTATGTTGTCAAGGCTGGCTTCTCCTCTGTAAGGGTATTTGTGGGGAGAAGCCCACTTCTGCAATTATTCGCAGGCCTGATGGAACCTGAATGACCGAGCATAATTTCATGCGCTCCAAAAAGAACCATTACCATGGCAACTATAAAAAAGCATTGCTCTTAGCGCGTGCCGCGTGCTGAGTGTTAACGGTGATTTACGGTAGTGCGTGGGCGAGTTTCAAGGTTTTCAGAAGCATAACGGAGAATCTCGGGGGCAATGAAAAGCACCCGAACTTTGCCAAAAGGTGAGTCAGAGGTCAGATTATTTTGGCACCGTTGGCGTTACCCTTCTTTGCATTTTTTTGCCACGGTACTCGTTTTATCTCGCCTCTCTCTCTTTTCAGCTTGTTGAAGGGTACCGCGTGAATAAACTAATGTCAAGACTGCACTACTTGCGTTCTTGTGTGCTGCATGCTCTCAGGTGTCATGCCCAACTTAACGCAGTTATCACATGGATGTACCAACTATCATTTCGCTCATCAAAAAAGGAAGTCAAAGTCAGTCAGAGACGAGTAGATCATTGTAGAGGCATTCGAATCGAGGCTTCTGTGTGGAACGCACGTTTCAAACGGCTGTCTCTTGTCCATATTTCGTAGGTAGCGGGGAACCGCAGATCCTTTATTCGCTCTACCATATTATTTGGCAAGCATATTGCCCTTCGTACATTCCTGGAAAGCCGCCTTTATGTGCATAAGCCTACGTCGTTTCGGGTATCGCTACTACCATATATCTGCGATTGTATACGTGCATGTTCACTGCTTAAAATGGGACATAGGAGCACAGGGCCAGCCGTCGCAGGGCTTAACGGCTATGTTGCTGTGCTGCTAAAAACGAGGTCGTGGGATCAATCCCGGCTACGGCGGCCCGCATTCGCAGGGGGCGAAATGCAAAAACGCCCGTGTCCCGGCATTGGGAGCATGCGGTAAAGATCCCTGGTGGTCAAAATTAATCCTGAGTCTCCCATACGGCGTGCCTCATAATCAAATCGTGGTTCTGGCAGGTAAAAAAACCAGAATTAATTCAGGGATACAGGGCTGAAAAGTGATCGATAAACTTACGATCGTTCGATTACTGTTTAAATCTCGAGTAATATTAAAGCGAAGCTTTCTTTGCTTATATACTTTCCCGGGGTTTGGCATGGCTGCCTGACTGCTGTTGGGTCGGGCGATATCGCGACGGATATATATTATATATAATATATATATATATATATATCTATATATATATATATATATATAACCTAGCGGCTCATTCACTGCAGTGGCGTCAACGCGCTTTCCCACTGGTGGTGGATTGGTGGATTGTTCATGTACACGGGGCGCATTTCAGATAGCGATGTAATTAGAGATCAGTGCTAGGGATAGGTTCCACCGATTGGTCTTAAAAAACTTGCTGTACACGCTATCGCGTACTTGCTACCTCAAGGTACCGTAGTGGGAATACGGATGCAGGAGCCCTGAAAACTCAAGCTCAACATTTCACGGGTAAAAAGAGGCAATAAAGACACAATGTGAGTCACTCTTCTTTACTACCAATAAAAAGAATGAGTTCAAAATTCAATATGAGTGCGATTTTATTTTATTATTCGAACGAGTCACACATCAGGGATGACACATTAAGGGTCTTAACATATGCTCAATTTTCTTACTTAAAATAAAATAATGCAACATGTTTCTGCAATACCAGATTTAAAGCCCTGGGGGGTATTCTATAAAATGTTCTAAAAATCTATGGTGCTAATTTCTGTTAAAACGTCTCTAAACTGTTCCTATCTCGTATTTTGGCAATTCTGGCATTTTTGGGGGTTTTATAACGAAATACACAATACGTGGTGTAGCTTCCATTGGTGAAAAAAAAAACAGCGTGATATAAACACGGACTAGGGAGGAACACAGGACAAGCGCTGCCTGCCAACTGCTTGGGTTTATTGTGCTCGTACACAAATATACTTTGAAGGGGGGGGGGGGGGGGGGTAGGGATTCGTGCCAAATAGCTCGCATTCATGCCCTTTACGTGGTGTAGTTGCATATTTCTTAGTTGTGAGAAATCTTCTGAAGATTTGTCAGAAATAATTTTCAGCTTCATCGCCTTAGGTGAAGGGGCTAGAAACAACCCTGATTCGGGGTCGTAAGAGTCAGTTGCCCAAAAACCAAAGTTTGGAATTTTTGAAAAAACGTACTGTGGGTGAAACAAGTTTCACTTCCAGTGGGCCAATAGTACTCGGATATAGAATACCGAAAAAAATTTGGTGGGGGCAATGCTATATTTAGAGTGATGGGCCTTCGAAATTATAAAATTTGCAAGTCGTTAAAATGCTATTTTACACTTTAACTGAAATAAGATTTTTTTGCAAGAAATCCGTGCTGATTTTCGCGAAACGAAGGTTGATTTCTTCCTACAAAGGACATTTTCCAGCCTCATAAAAAATTGCGCTGAAAAATAAAACCAGTCGAGATCCTTGGTATGTCCTTATATGAACAACCCAGCCTGGACTTGTGACTTATTTATGGTTTATTTGGTACTTGAAAGGCCCCTAGCTAAGGGTCAGTGAGTCTGGGACGAGGAGCAGTGAGTTTGATAAATTTGATATCTAACTAAAGCAGATGTTGATGACACAATGAATGCAGGTGTCGGTTGTTGAACGTTTATAGACGGTTTATTCTTGCTTCACGTTATGAACTTGGCAACCACTATGTGATTTCTTTAGCTCAGTACGTAAATCAATAAATCTGATTAATTGGTAATTCAATAGGTAAATTGTTCTTAACTATTGGGCGAAAATTGCCCAGCCCAGCCCTGCCTTCACAAAAGGCTGATTATAAAAGGAATGAAAATAAAATTAGGCAGATGCATATGGATGGACACTACGCGGAGGAGCTCAGCTCAGCAATTGTCATGTTCTGTTTGTTCTTTAAAAATTGTATCAGAAATAACATGTCGAGGAATTCGAAAAGAAAATACTTACGAGAAAAGGCAGCTATGCGCCGCTGCATTCTTGCGGGAATATGTCACGTCTTAGTATAATAATTCCAGGGATTAATTTGCGTTGCTGCTTGTCTGTTTCGATTCTGTTGACGTCGCAGCGAACTTCTGGCCATGCAAGTTGGGCTTGCCGGGGTTCATGTAGTAGTTCCCATGCTTTAGTTTTGGAAGCAGGGGATCGTCGTCGATCAAGTTAAATGTGAAGCACTGTCGGCTCAAGGTGGGCCAGTCTCGTCGGTAGTCGACTTACTTTCTCGACAACCAGTAGTTAGTTAAACATTCGCACTTAACGTCGAAGGAATATCGCCACCGTTTAAAAACTAATCAGCCCTATGTCACATGTGACCGAGTGATGTACTATGAGCCCATTATGTGTGGGGTCATTACATTCGTGCTTGTCCTTCGTGATATGTGCTATAACTTGTATCGAATCATAATATCAGTCAAGCTTCATTGCTCACTGGTTCCCAAGCAATTTTGTGCACCAGCCTGCATTTAACGTTGCTCGCGGTTCTCGACAAATGTCTCACTTTTTAGTGCTATAACATGTCTGCCTACCCAAGGTTACTTTCGGAGAATGGATATATATCATCACAAATTATAGCTTTTCTCGCCAACTAGCTCAACCCGTCTCAGTTCTGCCTGGGTATTTCCTTTCAGTAGAGTTCGGATGCGTAGTGTGAAGACACTATGTTACTTGGGGATCCGAAGGATGGATTGCTGGGCGAGT
>NC_051155.1:222158086-222188086 GCF_013339745.2 Dermacentor silvarum
ACACGGTGTTTCAGCGAACACGGTGCAAAGATGGGGAAGGTTGCGGGGCAGATAGCAAAACAAGTTCTCATTCATGATTCTTGGCTACTACTCGAAGAGCGGACATTACTTGCACAAAAAATTGGAAGCCTAATGACTAATTAACACATTATCACCAATTACGTTTTAACTAATTACCTTAAGGGCCCATATTGCTATTTCCACTTTCTAGCCGTAGAGTTTTGCTAGGCGGATATTCTGGAACGAATTCTCAGGATTACACCATTTCGAGATAAACTTTGCGCAGAAATGCATTGCTTTCCAGTTACTTTCTAAACGTTTTATGCATTGAAGCACAAAGTTACGGGCAACGTTCGGGAATTATATCTCGAAACTGGTGTCACCTGAGAATTCGTTCCAAGTGGATCCCTCTGCGAACTTCACGCTAACATTTGTAAATTCCAATATGGGCCATAAGGAATTAGTTGAAACTTAATTAGTGAATTTTGGTCGGATTCGTCGATTATGCATTTCAATTTTTTTGTGCAGCTCATGAACTAGAATTTTGTTTTCGGCCACAGGCAACCTTTAAGAATTTTTGAAAGTGTTAACTGAAACACCAGTATATGTATGCGTATATAGGCTAGGTCATATGCGTTCTGTGCAGACTGATGCGTTTTAGTAAGCTTCACCGCAATGCAGACCTGTAATGCGGTGAGATTGTTTAGCACGCGAAAATAAGCATAGCAGCAACGGACGTCTCAGGAGAGCCCCCAAGATTTAAAAATTCTAGCAGAACCCACTTCACGATGATGCAAGCGTTATATGATTAGCATTGAGGCAACACACCGTATTGCCACCGCCGAACGCGTCATGTATACGCGGGTGTTCAATAAAGACTGAGGCGCATGATGCTCTGTAAGCTAGCTTTATTTCTGAAAATTAGTCATCAGCACTTTATCCCTTTCTATATGCTCCCCGGTAAGTGAAATGCAACGCATCCCGCTGTTTCTACCAGCCTAGATAACATGAGTCAAGGCATCTGAATTTTCACACCTACTTTAATATCGCCTCAATTAACTATAGATTGTTTCATGTTAAGCCATGCCCTTTTTACCGTGAGGCACATAAAGAAGTCGGAGAGTGCCGCATCGTGCTGCAAACGGGTAAGGGGATGGTTGCGGTGCTTCTGGGACCGGTAAAAGAATGGACGTTGATTCGATATGGAACAATTAATACATGGAACCAGGCGTTGTAAACACATTAGAGGGGTTATTAAGTAGGTGTAGAAAGATGGATCCGCTCGTGTTATCTAGGCTTGGTAGAAACGTATAGGAACGCGTGCATTTCACTTACTGGGAAGCCATAGAAAGAGATAAACGTGGCCGAATAATAATTTGCTGATATCAAGACTTCAGAGCAGCAGTCTCAGTCTTTATTGAACACCCCATATATAGGTGGTTTCTACGAAAAATTTAAAGGGACACTAAAGGCAAATACTAAGTCGACGTGAGCTGTTGAAATACCATTCCAGAAACCTTGCCAGCGCCTGTTCCGTACCAAGAAAAGACTTGGTTTACGAGAAAATTGCGTCTGAATGGTCCGCACGCTACCACGCACGCACGCACCGCACGCACGCACCGCACGCACACACACACACACACACACACACACACACACACACACACACATCACACACACACACACACACACCTATATATATATATATATATATATAGCGCAGTTCAAATAGCCCGCCTCGAGGGGGGAGTAGTGACGTATACATACGCCATCACCGACCTTTACAGACGTCGGTGAGTAAAACCGCGCGCGACATACGGCGCTATGGTTTCCTGCGCAATACGCAAACGCGCGGCCATGGAGAAAGCGAGCCAAGACAGCGTTGGATTCGCCGCTGCAGCTCCGCTTGGTCAAGTGGCGTGGACCGTTCGCGAATACCGCGACATCACACGGACGTAGAATTCTCTGCTACTTGCAGTTTGCGTGGTTTCGCGAACCAGCAAACCCAGCGCAGCACTACGCGACAACGAAACTAGTGGAACGCGAAAGCGCGGACGGCGCAGAGTGCATGGAGAAAACGAAGCCATCCGACCGTCCGCGTTGTTCTCAAGGGTACGTCAATTAGTTCTTTTTTTTAATAAAAATTAAATAGGATTGGAGAGGTAGCATTTTCTTTAGTCTTATAATACAATAAAATAATCTTTTTACTACGTGTTTGAGTGCTGGTGACAGAATTATAATGAGGATTGGCTTCGTCATCAAGCTTGTACTTGCATGTCCCGGGGGAGTCTCTAATCGTGCCCTGCATTCACCTCGATTACTAAAGCTCTGTTTGCTATAGTATTGACGCCTAAGACGTTCTCGAGCACTAATCTATCACTTTAGCTTGACTTAAGCCTTTAGTGTCCCTTTAAGCAATATTTAAAAATAGCCGTTTTGAAATAAAACTGCGGTTTCTTCGAAGACATGCCGTCAGTGGGGCGACCACGGGGTGACGGGTGAAGCGGGGTAATTAGTCACTAATCAACAAACATCTATTAATTAACTTTTAAACGTTTAGTTTCGGAGCGACTCATCGTAATAGCGCAATTGAAAGGAGCTCTCCGCACAAGCCGTATCAACTTTTGGATATGGAAAGAATGCGATTACCCGCGGAACTGTGGCACGACGAGTTTCGGCTATCGGAGCGCGTGAACCCGAAACTGTAGGCTGCAGCGAGCGCGAAGCCGAGCCCCTCGATGCGACTTTCTTCTTACGTCACCCAGCAACATGCAGCACGCGCGCTGCAACAGGCGACGAGCCCGGAGCCGCATATCACCCCGTGGTCGCCTGACGGCATGCAGCGTCGGAGGAGGAAGGCGCCTGGAGGTGGAGAGGAGAATCGCCGCGTTCGCGCCCTTTCCGTTTGTTCTTCGACTCCGGGAGTCCGCGGTGCTCGCTGTTCACGCTCGCGGCGTCTCGTGTTTGCATGCGTAGCAATATGCACTTTCCCTGTGGCCCACAAGGCGTGGCAGTAGTAGTGATTTTATTGAAGAAGAAAATGACGCTTATTTGGAGTGGCACCGTCGAGATCAATGTAGCGTCCGCGACCGCGTTCGCGCCCTTTACGCTTGTGCTTCAACGCCGCGGTGCTCGCATGCCTGGTGGGCCACAGGGAAAGCGCATATTACTACACACGCAAAGAATAGACGTTGCGAACATGAACATACAGAGAGCGAGAGCGTGGTTGTGAAGAGAAAGAGGCGCTGTTCCTCTTCACAATCACTCTATCTCCCACTGTGCATGTTCACGGCGTCTCTTCTTTGCATGTGCAGTAATCAAGGAGGGTTAAATTAAAACCTCCTTGGTAGCAATATGCGCTTTCCCTGTGGCCCGAGAGGGAATATATGACCGCTGGCCTGAGCGGTCACACGTTACCTCGGCTCCACCACCTTCGCCCGTTCTGACCGGCCCACCTCGCTGTCGCCCTAGGCACTGTGTCGGATATTCGAGTCCTCATCGATCGGCGAGACCCTGAGGACCCCACTCTCAACTCGCTAGGATCACTCTTCCCCTTATCGGCCCGAGAGGAATGAAACGGGCGCCGACCCGTTAAAGGGATACGGACACAAAAGTTGGCGGGTGCTTTTTCGCGTCGGAACAAAAGTTGAACTGTTGAAAATGACGAATACAACAAGCTGCTTTGAAAAAAGAACGAGAAACATTTTTTTTTTTTTTTTTTTTGCGATTTTCTGTTGCACCTTGCCTCCAAGCGGCCGCCGGCAGAAGCTGAAATTTGACATCATAACACCCACCCGCGGCCAAGGTCGGCCACAGCTGTCGCAGTGTTTCCAGGGGTGTCGGTTCCTTGCAGCGTTTGTATTGACGCGATCGTCGCGGCGGAAGGAAATGTCCAGACATTGCTGTTATAACAGCATCGTCGGTCGTGACGAGGCGTCGCACACGTTTCCCAGAGATGAGAATGTGCGTAAACTTTGGATAGCTGCCTATTCGAGAGCTTTAGCTTGCCCGGTAATCGGGTAAACGCGGGCATTGGGGCGTTCGGGCGGAACCGTGAACGTGAGCGGCCTGTATGGTGCTGCCACTTGGTGGCGCAGAGTGTATTCTACTTCGCTGCTGGTGTAAATCTTCGGCAGCAACACGATTACGCCACTGCCGAAAATTTGCACCAGTAAATGACCAATAATTCTTGCAAGTATAAACCGCATGCACACGATCTTGCGCGCGACAGCGACAAGCGACGCGACGGAGATGGCTGTCGCGTTCGCTCGTCACCTACAATGTCTCACCGCAAGCGGGCGACGACTTTGAGCGACGTCACCCCGGTGTTGCCGCTATGAGGGCAGCAAATACGTGCCGAAACTGGCGCGACGCGTGCTTTAATAATTTAAGTTGATGTGTTTTACTGTAAAGAGCAGCATAAATACTTCTAAATGCCTTGCACTAAGTTCTCATCCTTGCACGTATTAAAATTTAGTCGTTTGCTCGTTCCGTGCGACAATCGGTAGTACATGACTGATGTACATCCTGTTCCGGCTTCGCGCTATTGGATAGTCACTCATAGCACCTCCGGGCTATGGTGGCTAGCCACCATAGGGCGACGAACGACGAATTCTACATTTCCAGAACCGAGCGATCGAGCGACAAGAACCAGCGATTTCTTCGCGCGACGGCCCGTTTCGTTGCTCGAATTGCTGTCGCTCGTCGCGCACAAAACCGCATGCACGCGATATTCAAGCGACAGCGACGTGACAGGCACACCTTGTTACGTTGTCGTGTCGCGGCGTGGAGCAACCACATGAACGCGACATCGCGAAAAACAGTAGCGACGGATTTACATTGTTGTGCGAATAAATGTTATCGTGCGCGCGTAAAGAAATCTCAATTTTATCAAAAAGTCAACGTTTTATCTAGACCTAGCTAAAATATGCTATAATCCCCAGTGGAAATCCGTCTCATGCATCCTCAGTGAAAATCCGCCCCATGCCGCCACCGTAAAATGCCGTGGCGCCATCTGTTGAGTAAAACTTAAAACACTTTCTCGGCTCTCGGTGGCGTCTCAGGCCTAACAGCGTCAAAACACGCAACCGATCTCAATAATAACGACAAGAGAGCGCCGGTACTTAGTCCTCAGCTAGCGATGAGACGAAGTGATGACTGAATGTACAATTTATTTATTTTTATTTTTTGCTGTCACAGCAGAGTGCAAGTTGCAAGAGCGAATTCAGATCGAAGCGGGCAGACTGATTGCTGACATGTTGTTGCGCAATCGCTGTCCCCAGCGGATGTCGTCGTGCTGACTTGTGGGCGACGAGCGATATTTTCTGGCTGGCCAGAAGCCGGCGACGCGACCAGCGACAGCGACGGATCGCCCTCCTCGACGGCAAAGTCGCTCGAAAATCGCGTGCATGCGGTTGGGCCAAGTGTATGGTGCAGAGCGAAATCTTCGCGCTACGGTTCGCGAAAACCTGACCGGCACTTCCACGGCCGCCTGCTCTTTTTCGTCGCTTGACGCGGAAGGTTCGTAACCGTAAGCAGTAATATTTTTTGCCAAGCTGGAATGGTCCTCGTCTTCAGACGTGTACTCATCGCTGGTAGACGCACCAGAACTCGAATCCATGCTCGCGATGGCGGCGTCGGCGCGCTTCGAATGACCGTGGCGCGCCCGGACGCCTTCCAACTCCCGCAGGTCTGGCGGCGAGTCGCGCGCTCACGGAAACGCCAAAAATAAAGCCATCGGTTCAAAAATGAGCGAAGTGACTACTTCTTTTCGATGTAATCACACACTGAGGATTTATTTTCAGCATTTTCGTAAAATTTTCAGATTTCGTGTCCGTATTCCTTTAAGCCTCGCAAGTAGGCCTAGCTCACCCTCGGTGAGCGATGACCTGCTAGGCTCCGTGACGTGGCCTCCTGAACCCCCAAGGATACACCACCTACAACATCGGGTCTGCAAGCCGGACAATCTCCGGCCATGCATCCCCTCCCAGCTCACCCGATGCCCCAGCTCGCGGACCTACATTAGCTGGAGGAACTCACCTCAGCCAGTGTTGACGTTCGAGCGTCCATCCCCGCTGCTCCAGCAGGCGGCCCAACAACAAAGGACACAGTGTGTCCGACACAAATTGGCAACTGGTACTCTTCCGGCGTCAGAGGCAAAAACAATAGCGTTAGGACCGAGCACGAGAACTGGAAGGTCAGGCTACCGGGCTGCCGGTAAACAATTCGCCTCCTGCAACGCCAGCGACTCTCGACGCGTCCGCAGCGAGCGCCACGAACTCTCCCCGAGTAGGGAGCCTAGATGCAACGCCGTTTTAAAACGGCGTTGCATGTAGGCTCCCTATCCCCGAGAGACGCGCCATCCGGGTAGCCGGCTGCCTCTGCTACCTCGGAACGACTCTAAGATCCTGCGCCCCAAGAAGGGCCTAGCCATCAATACTTTCACAACTCATCAGGTGTCCCGGGCTGTGGTGGGAGCCTGCAACTACCATCCCAAGTGCACCGGCAACGACTTTATTGTGCGGATCCGTCCAGGGTCGAACATTATTATTGCGATAGCAATTATATGGACACTCAAAAGCAGATTTCTGCCGTGTGCCGCCAATCTGGTGTCTTGGACTTCCCTGAGAACCACCCATGCACTCCACAGTGCAAGTTCTGCGGGTAGGGACACCTCTCATGGGCGAAGGAGTGCCATCAACGACTGAAAACTCTTCGCCAGCGGCTGGCGCAGCAGAAACGCTCAACGCCAGCCGCCGGGCGCGCGCCGCCGGTGGTTCAGCACTGAGGACGACTCGTCAAGGAGCCGGTCCCGGTCACGCTCCTTTCCGCCGCTTCCACCAGCCGGCCAGGACCAGCTTCAACTCTCCCAGCCAGAGCAACGGAGCTCCCGCGCCCGGCCGGAGCGCAACGCCGCCAAGACCGACGCATCGGCCTGCAACAGCGCTCCGCGGTACCCGCCAAGGTAAGCTGGCCAACTGTGGCAGCGACTCCCCTCGCCCCGCGCTCAAAGACAGCCCGCCCACACCTCAATACGCAGCACTGGCCCACGAGAACCAGCAGCTTAAGAATGAACTCAAACAACTTAAAGCCGAACACGCCCGTGAAATGGCTGAGCTACGCGCCCTTATCACCCAATCCGCTACCCCCACTCCACCCCCTCACAAGGCCTCCTTCCTGCGCGGATGCTCCTGCACTCCCCCAGGAACCCCCCATAACATATTCCGTGCTACACGAAATGTTGGCGGAACTCACGAAACAGCTCACGAAACAGCTCACACAACAACACAAACAACACCACCAGCTTACGCCGACCTTCTCTGCCCAACTCTGGCAACTAGGCAGGAAACGTCTCGCGAATGTAGAAACACACTTTGAGGCCCGCGCTTCGCGGAAATAGGCGGCTCCGTCTGCAAAAAATGACCCCCCCCCCCCCCCCTTCAGCTTACCCCGGTCACTTCCAGATACCGGCCCCGGAGTTCTCCTCAAGGCATCCCAACTCAATCTAACCCCCCCACCTCTCGTAACTAACGTGGGCAGCACCACCGCATCCCTGCAAAAACGCTTAGAAATCTGGCAATGGAACTGCCGAAGCTATCGTAAGCGAAGCCTCCTTTAACAATACATAAACACCCAGATGCCATGAACCACCCAGACCCATGAACCACCAGATGCCATCGCCCTACAAGAGCCAGGTGTCTCGCCGACCCTGCCAGGTTACGAGGCCTATGACAGCCCGACCGAGGGCAAAGCGGCCGTTCTCGTCAATAAGGCGCTCACTGTCATTGCCCACGACGTCATCTAGGACATGATATCGAGCATGTCATTGTCGAGCTCGTGCTCCGGCGCCAAAAAAAAAAAAAATACCAGCAAACACAGCCTCTTCATCCTCAATGCTTACAGTCCCCCCACCCCCGCAACGCCACACAGACTTTTATACCCTCATCCGAGGTGCCTGCATCCTCGCCCAGGGTAAGAATCTGATCCTACTCGGGGAGTTCCAACGACCAAGACACAAGCTGGGGCTGCCGGAATTCCGACCACAAAGGCAAGCAAAGTGCCGCTGCCGTCGATACTTATTACCGGCTCGAGCTTTCCCTGTGGCCCACCATGGCGTGGCACCGTCGAGATCAATGTAGCTTCCGTGACCGCGTTCGCGCCCTTTCCGCTTCTGCTTCGACGCCGTGGTGCTCGCTGTGCATGTTCACGGTTCATTCAGCACAGCAGCCCGATGATCTACCGGGCCTATTAGACCATGGACAACCCAGTGACTCAAGTTGGCGGAAGAACGGTTAGATACGGACATAATCAGACACCGGAAGTCACCTTAGAATGCTAAACGCAATAATAAAGCGGGTGGCGCAGGATATCCAGGGTACACCTAAGGGACAGTGGGTGCATCAAAGCTTGCGTGGACCTCGACGAGCGCCCATGCCACGGACTGGTCCGGGTTCTATATAGCTTTGATGTCCCTCTTGACCCTTCGGTGTTTCGGAGGCGCCTCCTAAGTATACAAAATAATGACTCGTTGTTTGCACTTGGTACTTACACAAATTGCCACTTTCCTTCACCGCAATACATTATGTAAGCTTCACCTCGTACGTAACTATATTGCGATGAAGACATTGTGAAACGAATATAAAGGTCTTGCTTGTATAAAATGTCATGGTGTTCCAGCGAACACTTTCATTTTTTTTTAGTTGCCTGTGGCAGATAGCACAATAGGTGACCCGTAAAACGAGCAATCGCAGGGAATTGTGGGGCGCGCCGTCTGCTAGCAGCTTCCGGTTCGACGGACGACGTGGCGGCATCGGCGGCATGCCCGGCGCACGTGTTTTTCTACGCGGTTTCAACTGTCAGTCGTGCGAAGCTTTCCGTCCGCTTTGTCGACCAGAAATGTCGTACCATTCATGCAGCTGATTTCTAGGTTTCAGTTCACTCTGGACGTGACGATGACGAGCCAAGAAAGGCAAGGATATGATTTTATTCATAAAGGAACTCTGCTTTTCGTTTCGGCGGCCTTTTTTGTTTCTACCAGGTTTAGCTCTACGACATTTGCCGTTGCTTGGACGCACCGTCACTGACTGCTCTGCCTGCGGGTCAGTCAGACAGGTGAAAAAGTTATCGTTATCCGATAATTTATCAAGCGTATAGAAGCATTACTTACAAAATCGGGTGCTGAGGCGATGGCTACAGCGGTGCATGCTATTTATGTGATCGTAGCTAGAAGCCGATATCGTCGGTATAACGGCGCAGCTAGCACCGAAAATAACTTTGCGCGCTGTCAACGGCATTTCTAGGTCGAAACTCTAGGTTCATTTGAAGTGGTACGTAGTTAGACGTTCTCGTTTTTTTTTTTTTGTTTTTTTTTTTTTTTGTCAGCAATTGCCGCATCGCCGTCATATTACGGCTGCGCATTATCTCTATCTGTGCTGAAGGCGATAAGGAGAGCTAGTTGGTTACGAATATTATGTATGTATCTCGCTGTGTCCCGCTTAAATTCGCGCCGTAAAACCTCGTTTCCTAATACCTTTATATGTGCATGCGAGTACTGACATAGTTCTGGTTGCCTGAGTCAATGTTAGAGAAAGAAATATCTTGGGGAATCATTCCGTGTCGGCCCCTACACAGCTAATCGCCGCCTGATAAGTGGCACTGTACGTTCATTTTCTTTTTGTTCACGGATAGTCTCTGCCTTGTTACTGTTTTGTAAGTGGCAGCCATTCCTCTGATGCTTGTGCACAGCTGACTCAGCAAGGGTTGCTGCAAGGCAGTAGTTACATGCGTTCACCTTTAACGCTTGAATTTGAGCAGCCAACGGCTGACCAGCCGACGATGGTTTTGCTAGGCAGCTACAATCGGGTAATCTTCGAGTGGGACAAAGCCGGACTGCAAGCGCAAGTGGCTCAGTCAGCTAATCAGCTAAGGCGTTGCGGCTCGCGGGATCGACTCCCAGCCGCGGGGGCCGCATTTCGATGGAACCTAAATGCGAAAACGCCCGTGTGCTTGCGTTCTAGTGCATGTTAAAGAACCATAGGTGGTCAAAATTAATCCGGAGCCCTCCACTACGGCGTGCCTAATAATCAGAACTGGTTTTGGCCCGTAAAACCCCTGAAAGAAGAACGGACTGCAAGCGCATCAATTAGAATTCAACGGCGAAGTGGTGGCGGCGGCTGCGCTGACTCGAACCGGAAGCAGCTAGCAGACGGCGCATCCCACAATCCCTCGCTATTTTACGGGTCACCTATTCTAGTCCATGAGCTGGTCCACTGGAAGAGGGGGACACAACTTGCACAAAATGTGAAATGGATAATCGACTAATTAACAAAAATTCACTAATTATGTTTCAACTAATTATCTTATGGCACAAATTCTAGCCGGAGATGTCGCAAGGCCCACTTGGGGCGAATTCTCAGGATAGCACCAGTTTCGAGATAATTCCCGAACTTTGTGGAGAAATGCATTGGTGTTCCAGTTACTTTCGTGCTTAACGACGTTTTGTTAAGAAAGTGGAACGACAGTGCATTTTTAACGCAAGTTTGACGGCGCATATCTCGTAATTGATGTCATCCACACAATTCCTTTTAAGTGGATATGCCTTGCAGTCTCCCCTGCTAGAATTTGGGAATTGCAATATGTGCCATAAGGTAATTACTTGAAAACTGAATAAGTGGATTTTTGTTAATTAGTCGAATATGCATTTCACTTTTTTGTGCAAGTAATGTCCTCATCTTCGAGTAGACCAGCTCATGGACTAGAATTGTGCTGTCTGACACAGGCAGTTTTTATAAAATTTTTGAAAGTGTTCGCTGAAACACCCTGTATACCGTGTGTCCCAGCTAACGTTAGCCAAGCTGTTCAGCGAAAAAAGAAATATTATAACGTACGGTGCAAGATACAAATATCAATACAAACACCATAGGGTTTAAAATTGTATCTTGCGTTGGGATATGGTTTGGTATTGTTAGTGTACTTCACGCACTTTCCGGGGGCTATCTATCTATCTATCTATCTATCTATCTATCTATCTATCTATCTATCTATCTATCTATCTATCTATCTATCTATCTATCTATCTATCTATCTATCTATCTATCTATCTATCTATCTATCTCCATCTAACTAACCGTTTTCCCGCTTACCTCGGCCAATGGTATAGTCAGTGGTAGAATGGGTAGCGCATCGGGCTGCTGTGCGGAAGTGACAGGGTTTGAAACCAACCATCGGACCAATTATAAACGTACTGTGCAAGATGCACAAGAAAAAGAGGACCGGATTAAGTATTATTGTAGCGGACCAACTTGAGTCACTGAGTATGTGGCAATCTGTGCAAACGTTCAACGGACCTCTTTCACGTCGACATGGGCCACTGTAGACGCAGGGCTGGGCACATAACCGCTGTTCAAAGAAACTCTTTGACGCCAACTTGGAGCACTGGGTGTGTGCCACTCGGTATGTGCTGCTCTTCAATGAACCTCGCTGAAGCCAACTCGAGTCACTAGATGGCGCTGCGTGTCCAGAAAGAATAGGGAGCCTACATTCAAACGGCGTTGCATGTAGGCTCCCTAAGAAAGAAGCGCGAGAGAGTAAGTAGCCCGGTTGTTGCATGACGCGTTTCTCGGCGTTCGCACGCACCGGCGCGCCATGCATTTCAGAGGCCACGCGCAGGCTTCGCGGCGGTAGCGCTAGATGGCGCGGAGTGTTCTACAGAAGTAGGGAGCCTACATGCAAGCGCTGTTTTAGGGTGGTGACAACGCCAAAATTTTGACCGCTATTTACCGCCAAATTTGGTGGGTAGCCATTTTGGTCCCCAGTCCTTCTGCCTTCTTTTTTTTTTTTTTTTGTCACGCTCTGATGTACTCATGTCGGCACGCGATCTATTAAATTTCTTTAATTTAGTTTTGCGCCAATGCGCACAAGAAACCTGCGTACATCTTGAATATACTAGTTACCTTTTCCTTTTATTTTAACACCTCAAACTTACTTTTCTATTGCATGTCGTGCGACACATATAAAGCAACCAGTTATAAGGCTCAATGGCATGCTCGTGGTGGTATTATCTCACGCCAAGAATGTGAACTACATTAAGCATTGTCGTTGCCTTCCAGTTGTACATAATATATAAAGGGTGTTTTTCGAAATATACTGTTATAAAGACAGTCCTTGCTAGTCTGTTTAACTAAAACGTAGATATGTACCGTGTACGGCGCTCAGACGCGCCATTTGTCTCTTGTTGCTGAGCCCAAAGTTTATTAAAAGGAGTTAATTAATTTCACGTCACCAAGGGTTGCGGGAAATGTGGTCTGTCAGCTGGTCTTTCGCGATTTTGTGCCCCAGATTTAACCCGTCAATTTAGCTGGCGGCGGCAAGTGCCCTTACAAAGGCTGTCACCACCCTAAAACGGCGTTGCATGTAGGCTCCCTATACAAAAGTGCGAAAGGGGAGTCCCGCTGCAGAACGCGCCTCACACTACTCGTTTCGACGATGGCAATGCATTGTGTGCGCTGTATTGAATCAATGCTTAATCCATTACCGTTGACAGTAATCGTGAGATGGGATCTGCCGAATTCTTTCTGATCAGAACATGAACAGATCGAGTTGAAAAGTTGACCGTTTTCGTACGTATTCTAACTCGCGTTTCACTCTTACACGGCTGCTTTTGATACCATGTTCCTGCACCATGCCACATATGGCGCCGCGATATTTGCTTACAACAAACCACTAGGCAGCGCAGCGATGCAACGGTGTTTCATAAATTTGGTGCTGGCAAGCAACTGCTACGTTTCAGTTCTTTCGCGTCTGTGAGCTATCGAAGGAGGGATGGGTTCACTGCGCTAGCCTCACCGCGAAACATTCATCCTCACACGCAACGGCGAATCAAGCGCGAGATAAGGAAGAAAGCGGCGAGCGAGTTTATTTTGGTGCGCCTTCCCGAAAGGCGTCGACGCTTGCAGTGCGCCGGTGCTCCTAGCGAGGCGTTCGCTCGGAAGCGTCGAGTGCGGTCGCCGGTCGCTTGCATGGGTGGCGCCCACATTGCAGGAGGGCGCCGCCCTCGTAGGTGGTGGCCTCCCGACGACTACGAGAAAAGGCGGAGGAGTGCGACGCTCCTTGGCCGTGGCTCGACGCACGCTTCATCTGAGCAGTCGATGCCATATAGTTTACTTTATCGTATAGCAGCTTAATTATAGCGCTTGTCGCTGCAGCATACCGTTAACGCTTTACCACTATACCGTCGTCCAACAGGCACACAGAGCCATGGCTGTAGTGGTAAGGATAGTGGTGAGGCAGTGACGATACGTTAGGGCGTCCCTCTTGACCAAGCTCTTGCCAGCTAAAGAATTACTGCTACTCGATGGCGGCAACAGTCACAGTTCGGGTGGTGGTCGTCCAGTGAAATTAATCTGCCGACATTCGGCCCCCGATTTGCACATTCTAAAACGGGGGATCGTTGCGACAGATCCAGTATATTTTGAAAAAGCATCGTGTACCCCAAGCCGCAAAAGTTTTCAGAACACTGAATCTAAAAGAAAGAGAGAGAGAGAGAGATTTTCCAGATAATGAGTCCACATTCGAATCGAAGGTGTAGTGCATACTTACCTATAAGACCACCACATTATTCACCTAAATTTCAGGCTGTGTGACGTAGTCGCTAGGAAATTGAAAACTTTCGCAAATTCCGTGCTCCAAAACATTTGCGGTTGGCTGGACCCATCGTGCTGGGTACTGCACTCGTGACGTAATAGTTGATTATTGCCCAAGAACTGAAACTAAACAATGATAACACACAGGAAGCAAACACTGATGGCGCGGCAGAGGTAAAGGAGTGCACGTGGCTTTATCATTACGTGACCGGACCCTCCCAATTAGGTTAAGTGCTCGTGCTCGTGCGACACAAAAGCTTCCCGCGTTTGGGGATGGGATCTTTGGCCAAGCGGGTATTCCTTTTGCAGGTCTGCCAGCGTTACAGCGAATGTGGCGCACTGTACCAGCGTCGCCCGAACCTCTCGTCCATTGTTTCTCTCTCACCAATCCAGTCATGACAAATTGCGATTGCATAAGAGCTTCGAGCGCGTACGAGTCAATTCCTCTATACGCTCTTACCGCGTGTCCGTGTCAGGTTATTCGTCTGGTTGTGAAGAAAGCGACTATTATTTGTAATGGTGGAGTAGCCAGAAATTTTTTTCCAGGGCGGGGGGGATTCTCCCCCGCTTCCTGACTGCGCCACTGGTTGCTAAGGAAGGGTTCATTATGAGTATGGCAGTGCAAACACGACGAGGACGAAGAAGTAAACAGGACGGGCGCTAACTCACAAATGGGCCGAGCTGCACAGAGCGCCGCTGAACCTTGATGTGCATGCGCTCATGAAGAGCGGACAAAAAAAAAAAAAAAACTGAAAAGTGGAAGGGAAGAACGTGATTAATAAGCACCCAAAGCTTACATTATCACCATATGTCATCCCGTAAAAAACTTACTTAGTAGAAAGAAAGCGGAAGGGGGCTGACACCTAATTCTAAACATGGACATGCAGGGTGAAGGGGTAAAACTTGGACAGAATAGGAGAATGTAGAGAGAGAGAGAGAGAGA
This sequence comes from Dermacentor silvarum, assembly GCF_013339745.2. Lineage (NCBI taxonomy): Eukaryota > Metazoa > Arthropoda > Arachnida > Ixodida > Ixodidae > Dermacentor > Dermacentor silvarum. Next base: position 222,172,670 of record NC_051155.1, read on the forward strand.
GAGAGAGAGAATAGCCTGGAAAAGAAATGTGAAGCTATGTGCACTCTTTACAGTATATGCAATTTAGCGACTCTTAGCACGCGTATACCGTGTATGAGACGTAATCAGTGCCGCGGCCGCTAGATCAAAACGCTATAGTGTGTTTCGATCAAGCGGCCGTGTCGGTGAATGCCAGTTGGTGGACAGAAATAAGGTGACACACAACCGGAGAACCTATTTCAAGAGGCGCAGGCCGAATGGCCATTGTGGACAAAGTAAAGTTCAAGGAATTGCGTAGGCCACCATCTTTGTTCGCGGACCAGTGTCGAGGCGTTTTAAAAATAGACGAAAAATTTGCCTCCCTCAAGCACGTATACGCCGATACTTGGCGTCTACAGACCTGCGCGAATCCGCACGTCTTCCCATGCGAGACGCTCATGAAAGAGTCGTACCGATTACGGGAATGAAGAGAAACACTTTATTGCAGAAAGTGGTTCAGTTCTGAGCCTCTCAGTCCATAACCTCCAAGTCCGACAAGTAACCGAGCCGCTCTCTGTGGTGGCAAGCGAAGACGGAACGCTGGATAAAAAAAAAAAAAAAAAAAAGAAAAAAAAAAGAAAAAAAAGAAAAAAAAAGAGAGAGAAGTAGAACATGTATATGCTGCATACGGTGCAGGACAAAGTCGAGCCCGTTCCCTTCTGGAAAACGCACTTTCCCTAGCGCTGCCAGCTCACTGACGACAATCTAGATCGCATGTATTGAACAAATTTGCGCTGTAATTAAGACTGCAAGTTGGGCTAGTCGGATTAGATTCATAAAAAAAAGCGAGTGCTAAGACAAAGAAAAAATTGCACGACACGAGCGCTATAAGAACAGTAAAACACACACGCACTCACGCGAACACACTACAATAACGTCAATAACAACAGACCGCAAAGCTCGTGTAACATAACGCACTTTCTTCGTCCCTTGTCTTAGCGCTGAGTTTTGTTTGTTACACTGTGATTATATTGCCTCGATGCTTTGATGACAATAGAGGTTTCTAATTCTACTATTTCCTTCCCAGTATACTACACAATTACGTGTGAGCACTTTTTCAATGTGCCGAAAAGGCGCCGCTGTAAAAAAAGAAAAAAAAAAAGAAGGGGGTCCGATAAGTGCTACATTTTCAAGGAAAGGCTGATGATGATGATATGATGAAAAATTGAATCAATAAGTAGATAACCTACGAAATCGCACCTCAGGTGCAGTACAGGCCGTTCAAATGAATGGTCTAAGTGGCCCACATAAAGACGTTAGCTAACCCAGCGTCAACAAAGGCCCCACTACAAGGACCACAAAGAGGTAAGGACACGCCGCCAACGGAGACGAAAACTCCGGCACGACGACGGCACGATGCCTCGTAGGTCGCGAAACCGGGATCATATCCTGGGTGGGAACAGTTCTATTTCTTGCCATATACTAAGAAAATATTGCCAATACTAAACACGCTGATGATACCTGTATGCGACAGATGCCACGAAATCCGAACGAAACACCTTTGACGGCTATTACAATAAAATTTCAATGGAAACTCGCTTTCTTAATGGCGGCAACGGTTTCGCGGAACACGACAGCAGCAATGGCCAACGGCGATGCTACAAATGCAGCTTTGTTGTCAAGGCTGGCTTCTCCTCTGTAAGGGTATTTGTGGGGAGAAGCCCACTTCTGCAATTATTCGCAGGCCTGATGGAACCTGAATGACCGAGCATAATTTCATGCGCTCCCAACAAAGAACCTTACCATGGCAACTATAAAAAGCATTGCTCTTAGCGCGTGCCGCGTGCTGAGTGTTAACGGTGATTTACGGTAGTGCGTAGGCGAGTTTCAAGGTTTTTCAGAAGCATAACGGAGAATCTCGGGGGCAATGAAAAGCACCCGAACTTTGCCAAAAGGTGAGTCAGAGGTCAGATTATTTTGGCACCGTTGGCGTTACCCTTCTTTGCATTTTTTTGCCACGGTACTCGTTTATCTCTCTCCTCTCTCTCTTTTCAGCCTTGTTGAAGGTTACCGCGCGAATAAACTAATGTCAAGACTGCACTACTTGCGTTCTCAGGTGCTCCATGCTCTCCAGGTGTCATGCCCCACTTAACGCAGTTATCACATGGATGTACCAACTATCATTTCGCTCATCAAAGAAAGGAAGTCAAAGTCAGTCAGAGACGAGTAGATCATTGCAGAAGGCATTCGAATCGAGTGCTTCTGTGTGGAACGCCACGTTTCAAACGGCTGTCTCTTGTCCATTATTTCGTAGGTAGCGGGGAACCGCAGATCCTTTAATTCGCTCTACCATATTATTTGGCAAGCATATTGCCCTTCGTACATTCCTTGAAAGCGCCTTTATGTGCATAAGCCTACGTCGTTTTCGGGTATCGCTACTACCATATATCTGCGATTGTCTACGTTGCATGTTCCACTGCTTAAAATGGGACATAGGAGCACAGGGCCAGCCGTCGCAGTGGCTTAACGGCTATGTTGCTGTGCTGCTAAGAACGAGGTCGTGGGATCGAATCCCGGCTACGGCGGCCCGCATTTCGACGGGGGCGAAATGCAAAAACGCCCGTGTCCCGTGCATTGGGAGCACTGCGGTAAAGATCCCCTGGTGGTCAAAATTAATCCTGAGTCTCCCACTACGGCGTGCCTCATAATCAAATCGTGGTTCTGGCAGGTAAAACCCCAGAATTAATTCAGGAATACAGGGCTGGAAAAGTGATCGATTAACCTTACGATCGTTCGATTAATGTTTTAATCTCGAGTAATATTAAAGCGAAGCTTTCTTTGCTTATATACTTTCCCGGGTTTGGCATGGCTGCCTGACTGCTGTTGGGTCGGTCGATATCGCGACGGATATATATATATATATATATATATATATATATATATATATATATATATATACCTAGCTGGCTCATTCACTGCAGTGGCGTCAACGCGCTTTCCCACTTGGCTGGTGGATTGGTGGATTGTTCATGTACACGGGGCGCATTTCAGATAGCAGATGTAATTAGAGACCAGTGCTAGGGATAGGTTCCCCCGATTGGTCTTAAAAAACTTGCTGTACACGCTATCGCGTACTTGCTACCTCAAGGTACCGTAGTGGGAATACGGATGCAGGAGCCCTGAAAACTCAAGCTCAACTCATTTCACGGGTAAAAAGAGGCAATAAAGACACAATGTGAGTCACTCTTCTTTACTACAATAAAAAGAATGAGTTCAAAATTCAATATGAGTGCGATTTTTATTTTATTATTCGAACGAGTCACATCACTGGGATGAACATTTAAGGGTCTTAACATATGCTCAATTTTCTTACTTAAAATAAAATAATGCAACATGTTTCTGCAATACCAGATTTAACAGCCCTGGCTGGGTATTCTATAAAATGTTCATAAAATATCTATGGTGCTAATTTTCTTTAAAACGTCTCTAAAATGTTCCTATCCTCGCTATTTTTGCAATTCTGGCATTTTGGGGGTTTTATAACGAAATACAACAATACGTGGTGTAGCTTCCATTGGTGAAAAAAAAAAAAACAGCGTGATATAAACACGGACTAGGGAGGAACACAGGACAAGCGCTGCCTGCCAACTGCTTGGGTTTATTGTGCTCGTACACAAATATACCTTTGAAAGGAGGGGGGGGGGGGGGGGGGGGGGGTTAGGGATTCGTGCCAAATAGCTCGCATTCATACCCTTTTACGTGGTGTAGTTGCATACTTTTCTTAGTTTGTGAGAAATCTTCTGAAGATTTGTCAGAAATAATTTTCAGCTTCATCGCCTTAGGTGAAAGGGCTAGAAACAACCCTGATTTCGGGGTCAGTAAGAGTCAGTTGCCCAAAAACCAAAGTTTGGAAATTTTTGAAAAACGTACTGTGGGTGACACAAGTTTCACTTCCAGTGGGCCAATAGTACTCGTCATAACAGCTCATCGATTACATTACCACTTGTCATGGCGCTCTTTGGCCATACCTGGCCCTTGCGCCATAAAACACCACACATCATCATCATCATAGTACTAGTGATATAGATATACCGAAAAAATTTGGTGGGGGCAATGCTCTAATTTTAGAGTGATGGGCCTTCGAAATTATAAAATTTGCAAGTCGTTAAAATGCTATTTTACACTTTAACTGAAATAAGATTTTTTTGCAAGAAATCCGTGCTGATTTTCGCAAAACGAAGGTTGATTTCTTCCTACAAAGACATTTTCCAGCCTCATAAAAAATTGCGCTGAAAACTAAAACCAGTCGAGATCCCCTTGGTATGTCCTTATCTGAACACACCCAGCTGGACTTGTGACTTATTTATGTGTTTATTTGTTACTTGAAAGGCACCTAGCTAAGGGTCAGTGAGTCTGGGACGAGGAGCAGTGAGTTTGATAAATTTGATATCTCAACTAAAGCAGATTGTTGATGACACAATGAATGCAGGTGTCGGTTTGTTGAACGTTTTATAGACGGTTTATTCTTGCTTCAGCGTTTATGAACTTGGCACACCACTATGTGATTTCTTTAGCTCACGTACGTAAATCAATAAATCTGATTAATTGGTTAATTACTAGGTAAAATGGTTCTTAACTATTGGGCGAAAATTGCCCAGCCCAGCCCTGCCTTCACAAAGCTGGGCTGATTATAAAAGGAATGAAAATAAAATTAGGCAGATACATATGGATGGACAACTACGCGGAGGCAGCTCAGCTCAGCAATTCTGTCATGTTTCTGTTTGTTCTTTAAAAATTGTATCAGAAATAACATGTTCGAAGGAATTCGAAAAGAAAATACTTTACGAGAAAAGGCAAGCTATGCGCTGCATTTCTTGCGGAATATGTCACGTCTTAGTATACTTAATTCCAGTGATTAATTTTGCGTTGCTGCCTTGTCTGTTTTCGTTCTGTTGACGTCGCAGCGAAACTTCTGGCCATGCAAGTTGGGCTTGCCGGGGTTCATGTAGTATTCCCATGCTTTAGTTTTGGAAGCAGGGGATCGTCGATCAAGTTAAATGTGAAGCACTGTCGGCTCAAGGTGGGCCAGTCTCGTCGGTAGTCGACTTACTTTCTCGACAACCAGTAGTAGTTAAATATTCGCACTTAACATCGAAGGAATATTGCCACCGTTTAAAAACTAATCAGCCCCTATGTCAACATGTGACCGAGCTGATGTACTATGAGCCCATTATGTGTGGGGTCCTCTACATTCGTGCTTGTCCTTCGTGATATGTGCTATAACTTGTATCGAATCATAATATCAGTCAAGCTTCATTGCTCACTGGTTCCCAAGCAATTTTGTGCACCAGCCTGCATTTAACGTTGCTCGCGGTTCTCGACTAATTGTCTCACTTTTTAGTGCTATACATGTCTGCCTACCCAAGGTCTACTTTCGAGAATGGGATATATATCATCACAAATTATAGCTTTTCTCGCAACTAGCTCAATCCCGTCTCAGTTCTGCCTGGTATTTCCTTTCAGTAGAGTTTCGGATGCGTAGTGTGAAGAACACTATGTTACTTGGGGATCAGAAGGATGGATTGCTGGGCGAGTTGGTACTATTCCGTTCTTGAGGCAAACAGTGCGAAAAACGAAAAAATTAGTGCGACAGAAAGGACTTGTGCAGTTTAATCTACGAGGGCCAGCATCTTTTGCGTACACATACACAGGACCTGTTTCCCGATTATTATAGTTTCATAGTTTCCGATAGTGTCTTCAGCTGAGAGACGCACGTATTTGAGCGAAGATATACTGCAGCACACACACACACACACAAATCATCTTACGTTGTGTACACAGCTCCGCAAGCTTCACCTGAATGTAGCTCCATCCAACGGCATCCTATAGCACACTCCCAAAGCGAACGACACATGGGTCACTTTCACTCGAGCGCAATCGACGAATCCTCTCGTCGCTTCATGACGAAGACTTCTACAGCGTTCGCACCATAAAATATCTGCATCTAAAGCACACCATCGCGCTTGCAGCTGTAGACATGTGCAAACTATCGCATGAGACGAATTTGCTTCGACGGAAGTTCGCTACGTCCACTTTGCTTCAGAACGGGTGTTTGAAAGCAAACGAGGAAACAAAACGGGCGACGCTCCTCCCACGTCGTGTGGGATATGCCAATTGGCTGCAGGCGCGGACCAACGCTAAGCGTCCCCCGCTAAGAATCTTCCCTTTCCGTCGAGGGGCTAATTTTGAACACTCGGGAGTCAGGCGCACCGCTCCGTTCGGCCCACGGGGCTTGTTGCCGGTTCTTGAGGCCTAGCGTCTTCTACTGGCTCTGCCGAGTTTGGTCGCACTGTTTTAGGTCGTTGCCTGCCCGAAGGGTGGAAGATCAGTGAACTGTTCCTGACAGCGTGTGAGCGAGAGAATGCGCGAGCCGGGAGTCACTGTCACGAAGACGTGCTCCCGCTAGGATTTATTCCCTTCGACGCCGAATATTCAGGTAGGGCACCGATGGTCATGTTTTGCGTTTCTCCGCAGTGTTCTATTGAAATTGAATGCAAAGTCTCGGCATCCGATATATGCTGATTAGCCCACTAGATGTTAGGTCGGGAAATTATGGGTGTGGTCTTGTGTGTTTCGTAACAAGGTGTATTGTGCTTCTAAAGACATGGAGATGGTTTACAGGATACAAGATATCTTCCGCTGCCAATGCGTTTTTTGCTGTTGTGTTTGCAGCTTGGGAACCCGGAAAGGCGTTGCTCACGTGTTGTTAGGGCGCGCTACAAATGACCGAAGTGTTTCTCGCCTTCAATATCGTCGACCGTGTTCTGCGGGCAGTTCTTCTCGATATAGCCAGGTGCGACTACGTCGTGTTTCGAGGGTTCGCGTGAACGCTTATCGTATGGTGTTATCCAGTCTCGACGAGGCGCTCAGGCTCATGACCGCCTCATGTTCTATCGCTATCTTCGAAGTTCTCTGGTGTAGTTTTCAAAGGTGCGGGCCCCTTTTAGTGGTGCACCGCTTCAGCCCACTAAAAGCATATGGGGACGAACAAAGAACTCCGAGACGTGAAAACGACAACGAACGCGCGCGCATGCAGTTAGGCCTAACGCTGGTTGTCTTGTAAGCACCGCTACCCGACAACTCCGTGTATATAGCAGGCGTGTAAATATGTGGGGATGTGTCACCTCGCGAACATTTCAAACAAATAACACGACCTAAAGATTAGCTTTCACGCTAGCACAATGTCTGAGGTGCCAGCGGCGGTTTTGATAGCGTCTGAAACAAGCGTCGTCGTCATCACGCGCATGTTTGTGGGAGATGCTAATTTTGGGGCCGGTGGCCATCTTGAACACATTCTTGTTAGAGCGGTCGGCGCTTGTCCACAACACGCGGGCACTGCTACTAGGCTAGATCGTATTTTGGTCTGAGCAGTGTTCTGCTTTTCTGCTTGCATTTATGTTGGTAGTCTTGGGGTCATCGAACGTTTGCACGAAACATAAGCCGATTACTGTTCTCTCGGAGTGTTGCCAGCCACCCTCCAAAGAGACTTGTTTGTGTACGCTTGCAGCACATAAACACGAATCAGCTGAAGAAAGTGATTTGGGCAGTTTCCGTTATTTTATACATTCCTTCTAATTTACTGCACGGAGTCCACATGCAAATGCAGTTTTTAACATATGTATTGAATAGGAAGTTAGACTCAATCATTATACATATACAGATTTAGGAGAAGCATCGAGCATCATCAAATGCACTTTCTGTATCATCAAGCAGCTATGAAATAATTAAAACGAGCTAGATTAAATCGAAGTTTACAACCAAAGACAGATATTCGGCTGCAGCACCCTGCCGATTCTGTGGGATCAAAACAAGAAGCCGAATTCACAAAGCTTTTCGTTCTTAAGTGCTTTTTTGCCATTGGCCAGTCACCTTCCCCAATAATATGTCCATGAAGACCATGAACCGTCTTTGCCCTATGATATCAAACATAGGAAACTCAGTAAAATGAACGTTAATGTTTTTTGCAGGGGCGCTGCGTTCGGCTTTTCTTACGCTGTATTTAAAATATGCATCTGTCGATCAGCTTACAGCTTAAACAAGATGAAAATCGGCGAGTGAACACGGCGTAAAATACAGTGCAGTTTCAGTCGGTACAAGAGGTAGCAGAAAAACGACAGCTATAAGTGAAACATACTCATGGTTAATATTTCACAGCGCGAACAGGTGAAGCAAATGTTAGACAACAAGGTTGTCTAACATTTCCAACTATACTATATTTATTGCACTTATGACTAATGCATGCACTGATACTCATGTTTGCAATGCTAAAAAGAAATGCCTGCAGATGACTCTAGGCTTCGCTTACTTCCCAGAACTCTGCAGGAAATATATGCTGACTATCAAACTTCGATATGCCAGCCCACCAGCCAGAGCCACTGGAGTACGTACACGCGGCAACTTGGCCACACATACAAGTTATTACCCACGACATGTATATTTTGCATTATTACCTTTATGTTGAGCACCTTACGTTTGACCATTGTTGCAGGGAGATTAGTTGGGGAACATAGTAAGACACCAGACACTGAATAATCGTTGCTGCGATTGTGCCGATTTTCTTTCTAATTGTCTTTTCGTGCCTGTCCGATAGTTTATTTCGATGGTGTTCACAGCGCCCATACTAAGGTAATAAATGATGGGCACAGTGTGAAAGAGCGTTTTGCACAATCATATCAAGCATTGGAAAAGCGATGGAGAGCACGTTTTTCTTTCTTTCTTTCTTTCTTTCTTTCTTTCTTTCTTTCTTTCTTTCTTTCTTTCTTTCTTTCTTTCTTTCTTTCTTTCTTTCTTTCTTTCTTTCTTTCTTTCTTTCTGATTTATTTTGGTTGTTCGATATCTTATCCAATATTTCGAGCACTTGGAAGGATGGCAAAAAATCTTTAACATTTATTTACTGATTTATTTTGGTTTGTTCTTTCTTTCTTTCTTTCTTTCTTTCTTTCTTTCTTTCTTTCTTTCTTTCTTTCTTTCTTTCTTTCTTTCTTTCTTTCTTTCTTTCTTTCTTTCTTTAAGAGAAGATGTGGTCCTTATTTCTTTAGAATGTGTGAACTGTGAACGCCATCGAGAAATGAACCTTTACCAACTCGCCCAAGCTTCAACACATGTTAGATAATGTTTCCTGCTATCGTGGACGAATCAAACGCGAACAACAAATTATAAAGTAAGACGCCTGTTGCAAGTACCTACATAACTCGAGTGCACGACATCGCACCGGTACTTATCCTTTCTCCAAGGGTGATCCCTATCATGTTCGTGTTTGTTTTGTCCATGATAGTACGTTGCCTCCGCTTAATTATAAAATTATACAGGTCGATTGATTTGGTCGTCACAATTCGATATCTTATGCAATATTTCGAGCACTTGGAAGGATAGCAAAAAAAATCTTTAACATTTATTTACCGATTTATTTAGTTTGTTCGTTTGTTTGTGAAATTCAAACACTCCATTGACCAATAGCCTGTACAAGAACCTTCAATGTGTTATGCCCTACATGCAGGATTGTAGCGCAGGCCTGGCTCATCTATGATGGGACCTCAACAAATTCCTGGTAAGTACTTACTTTTTTTAAGAAAGAAAGAACTACTAAGCGTTGCCAAAAACAGAGGTAACCGTTCGTGTGCATTATTTTTTTACGTTTGCAAGTAAAACAATTTCGAAGTGCACCAAACAGCTTTAGATTCGCATAATCAAGAAATTATTGGCGATGCAAATACGGTATGCCGCGAGGAGAAGGATTGTTGAATTCTTCTCGAACATCGAAAGATGTCAGTCTTGCTGCGCGCAGAGACTTAAGCCAGAAATAGCGCAAAAACGAAAGACTGGTGGCAACGCCACCTTGAATTTTCCGCACTAGTCGTCCGGGACGACCCTGATTAGGACAACAGCTGTTGTCGGTAAAAAAAAAATACATTTACAATGCACAACCTAGCGAGATTCGAGAACTCCCTCCGCACAAAATATGCCCATAGTACAAAAACACACTTGATATTCGTTGCGTAACACTCATGTATGTACTACATGGCTCGCTAAGGCAATATTTAGAAAGGGGACGTCTGGCATTCGTTATCCCCGCTACAGCAATCGACCATTTTCCGCCAGAATAAACGAAAACAGTCTTGAGAGAATGCTTTAGAATTCTAAAGTGATCTATGTGGTGGTGGTGGTGGTGGTGAATTGTAGCAACAGGCGGGTTTAGCCTGGCGATCTACACTCGCGGACAACTTTCTGCGGCAATGAAGGGAAAGCTACGGGCGCGTGGATGCTTCACATGTGTTACCGCGACTAGTCCGGCAGCGTTTGACAGTGCTTTTGGTTGCTCGGAACAGACGCTGGAATCGACGCAGCTTCCACGTGCGACGGTTTCGCGTTTGCTCAGACGCGGAAGGGAAAAGCCGCAAAATAAGTAATCTTTTACACTCAGTGGCGTGTCCTGTCTTGTTTAACTGTTGCGAATAAGCTGTTTATGTTTTCTCTTCCCCAGCCTAAAACCAACGTGGATTAAAACACGGGACTCTTTTCAGAAGCGCTCTCACTTGTGCGCGCTTTGCCTCCGTAGCTTTCCCTTCATTGCCACAGAAAGTTGTCCACGAGTATAGCGTTGCCATTTAGCGTACCTTTACACTATGGCGCTGTCCATGCGCTTACTCTTATTCACTGACGCAATTGACAACTGTTTGTCGCTTCTTCAGGGCCGGACAGATGCCCCCTGTTGGGCGTCCACGTCTCCGGAAGGGACAGGTCTCCAACAGCAGCGCACGGGGCGTACACGTCCTCGCGTCACGGGTCGCGGCCCTTGAACATGCAGTCGTCGTCTTCGCCATGCGAACAGCTGACTACGAGGCACACGGAACACGGTGGAACGGCGCAGGAATTCGCCCGTCTGACGCCGAGTAACTTGGCTCGCTACCAGATGTACTTGTCCAGGGCAGAAGACAGTGCTTCGTCCGCCGAGGAGGTGGTGCGAACGAGGTCCGGCAGGACGCTTCGCATGAGGCCAACGAGGTAAGTTCTCGGGGCATGTCTGTACCGCACGTGTGAACAGAGCTGTTGTATACGGGGTTAAAGCTTCGGGTTACGTTTGACGGTTGAATACGCATATTGTGATGCGCCACATGGTGCTGCAAGTTTATATATCTTGGCTCTAGACCTAGCTCATTTTTGAGGATGCATTTAACTATTAAGAAAACTTATTAAGAAAGATGGAGCTGAAGATGATGAAGATGCCTTGACGAAGATAAGTTGTTGCCTTGAAGAAAAGTAATTTGAGTTAAATTTGAGTTGATAACAGATATAAATTAATTGGGGGGGGGGGGGCAGAACTTTGCACTAATCTTCCTACTCTTCCTCTTTTGCAAATGCTAACTAACTTTTATAACTATACTATATTTGACGACGAAAATTGGGGCGTGGGACTGATCTGTGGTTGTTTGGCTGAAGCTCCGGCACACCTAGCTGTTTTAAAATTTGCAATGAAGATCAACGAGTGGTAATTCGAAGACAATTACCGCGATCGAAACATGTAAACCGGACAACTCTCGCTTGTAACTGTTTGCTGTATACTCGTGTGTGTTATGCCTTGGTCGTCATATATTGCAATCGGCGCCACTGCCGCGCCAGGGAACACGAAGAACACGCCCCGCGTCATAGTCTTGCTGTCTTCTCTGTCCATCGTGTCCGTCTGAGAGTCACGCTGTTCCCCGTTTGCAATCGTTGTTACATGTATATTGGGTAACGTGGATTGTACACTTCCGCCATCTTCCCTCGTTCTTTCATTTATTTGTTTCGTTCGTGTGACGCCGCGAAGGTGCATCTGTGGCGAACCTGTAGCGAGAACAGGCACAGAACACGAAGAAGCAGCAGACACTTGTAAGGCGACCGGCACACGCTTGTTGGCCGCATCCAGTCACCGCTGTTCAGCGAGACAGGCGTTCGCGCCGTACGCCAGTATAACGGCGCGTGCGTTCGAGCGCTCCGCGGGAGGCGTGAAACCCGATACGCATACGCGCTCGAGCTCGGCGACAGCAACGGAAGCTCGACGCGATCGCACGCGCCGGTCGGGACTCTACGCCCGTGCGTCGTATTCACCCACCATGGACACGCGCTCGCAATGTGTGCTTCTCGGCGCAGACTTCATGGTGTTTTATTTTCTCTTGCTGCCCTTTTCTTTCTTAAGTGATACAGTTCTTTCAGGCGTTCGTGTAAGCAAGCTTATACTCGGTGTGTAGCGTCTACTACTAGACCATTCTGCAGTCTAGGTTGTTACAAAGTTGCGCCAGCAGAGACTTCTCGTTGTATTTCTGCGAGTTGTAGGGTGTTTCTTGCTATTCAGCACGCCGTTACCATCCCGAAACAGCGCACGTGCTCGAAGAGACTCCGTACCGGGGAGCTCCGAGTCATATTTTGACCAACTGCGCAGTTCCTCATACCAAGTCACGGTACACGAGCGTTTTTGCATTGAGCTCTCATCGTAATTCGACCACAATGGTGGGGAATCAAGCCCGCGATCTCGTACATGACAATTAGCAACAGAGCATTATACCGCTGAGCCCTGGATCACGGAGGGTGAACTTACTTTGCTTTGCACTTCTGGCATAGCTAAATACCTACTCTCTTCTTCACCGGATGCTCGGAGCCAACTACCGCGATGGCTCCGAAACGGCTTGTCCTCCCCTGTTGCGGCTGCACTTCTAAAATTTAATTTGAAGACTTTTTTTTTCTTAGCACCTCAATCCTAGCTGTTAGGCGCTATGATTGTCATTGGCGCAGCTTATTTTATTTCGATGGCACAGGCATTATGTGCCTGAAGGCCGACATGGTTATGGTTTCTCATACTTACCTGGTACCGAAATCGGCGATGTGTCGTGAAGGCCTTCTGGGCCGCTTGCGTGTTGACGTGACCGATCACGAATGCCTATTAATTATTTACCCATTGGAATAGCCGACGGCTATACATGCGACAGCTGTGGCTGCGGGGAGACATTTAGTCACCTTCTCTGCGACAGCTCTCGCTGTTGAGTGTGCCTATAAGAGTACTCTCGGCCATGCTTATAGACTGGATGATCGCCTCTTGTCGGAAGCGAGAATCTTTGGTCACTGATCGAAATCGTCGTCAGCACAGAAAGCGTTGAACGATTTGCTTCGCATGTTGAGGACGTGCAGACTGAGTGGCAGGCCTTGAGAGTTCTGATCTACATGTACACTTCCCTTATGTGCAGCGTTTTTTTTTTTAATTTCATCGCGACTATTCTTTTATCACCTTCAAATCTGTTTACCTCTTACTCCAACAAAGGGTAGCCAGCCGGTCTACACACTGGCTAACATCCATGTCTTTCCCTTTCTTCTTTTTCCTTTCTTCCTTTCCCTTTCTTCTTCCTTTCCTCTCCTTCGTGGAGGCCCGGGCAGTGTGTCCCTGTCTCTCGTAGAACTGCATCAGTCATATCAACAGTGCTTAATCGTGGCTTCGCGTGAAGTGCTTGCGCAGACGCCGAGCATAAGACCACGGCCACTGGATAAAAAAAAAGCACCTTTTTTTTTTATCCAGCGGCCGCGGTAAGGCACTGATAACTTACTGAACACGTGTGTATAAAAGCGGTTCGTGAGTATAGTCATAGCATATGTTCAGTTATTTACTGTGCGAGTTCGTATATGCGTTGTGCCGGACTTCGCTATCTTTTGTCTATCAATTGGCACCGTGTGCAACGTTGTTCATTGCTTTCCTATAGTAGTATACAATCTCTCGCTCCCGCCATGTTCTCTTCCTCTTTTCCTTTTCTTGTATGCACTGCGTTGGCCCAAGTTTTTCACTATACGTAGATAACGGGCACCAAGTGGATAATAATGGCTTCTTCATTCTGGGGTTTTACGTGCCAAAACCAGTTCTGATTATGAGGCACGCCGTAGTGGAGGGCTCCGGATTAATTTTGACCACCTGGGGTTCTTTAACGTGCACTACAACGCAAGCACACGGGCGTTTTTGCATTTCGCCTCCATCGAAATGTAGCCGCCGCGGCCGGGATTCGATCCCGCGATCTCGTGCTCAGCAGCGCAACGCCATAGCTGACTGAGCCACCCCGACAGATAATAATGACGCTTCTCTGTTTTCGCATCCCCAGGATTTACAAAAGAAGTACAGCAGCGGAGAAGCGGTTACATTCAGGCGCGCAATAAATGTGCTATCGGGAACAAATTCCTACTGGTCATGATTGTCGCGATAAATATTAAATATACGTTGTGTGAGTGTGGGGATTAGAATATGGCGATGTGTCTTCTGAGCGACTCAAAGTAGTGCAGGCCGCGCCTCTCAGCTGCAAGCTGCGTTTCCTACATCTTTAATGTCTTCTTCTTTAGTGACATCCGTGACCCACGAATTTTTGTCCCCGAAGGTACATACAGGGATGGCCTATCATCTGCCCGATGGCAGATGATAGGCCATCAGTGTTGTAGCATTTATTTATTGTAGCATTTAGCATTTATTGTAGCAGATGATAGGCTGCAGTGTTGTAGCATTTATGATCTTCCCTATCATCTGCCCGAAGGCAGATGATAGGGAAGATCATAAATGCTACAACACTGTAGCTTTTCGCTTGACGTCTTACTAACTCCGTTTGAAGTATGGAAGACATAAATTTTCATTCATAACAGCAACGTCGTGAATATATAGTATGCAGGACAAGTGTAAAGACATATTTTTGTACCCGATGCGTAGAATACTCGATGGCAAAGCAAGCGGAGAGAGAGAAAGCTTTTTAAGGAAATGCAGATAATTCCGCATCGCATGTAGTATATGAATGATAGCATATACATGCTGAGTATGTGCTATATACTCTACATAAGGAAGGGTGTCGGGGACAGAACGGCCCGAGGAGGAGTGGAGGTAAAGGTCAAGAAAACATATGATCACTGTAAGTACAGGTGAAACAAACGGGATGACACTGGTATAAATATAATTTAGGGCTTTTTCATTAAGCCAGTGTTCTGGAGGAGGGCAAAAAAAAAAAAAGAAAACTGAAAGTCTGACGTTGCTGTTGGAAGTGAATGCATACGAGAATGCCGGCATGCTTCCTATAGCTCTCTTGGGGACCAGTGTCCGTTATGCTAAAATAAACAGCCCTATCGTCTCTGTAAGCTGGACATTCCTGCGCGAAATGTGTGCAATGCTTTATAATGCATCGTAGTCATCACATCATGAATGATGTCTTGCGCCGTCTTGGAGTGATCATGAATGATGATCACTCCAAGACGGCGCAGATATAGTTATATGTCTGCGCCGTCCAAGTGCCACGTAAGCGTAGCACTTAGATGAAGCGAATGATACAGTCTGTTAAGGTGAAGAGGAATATACTTGAATTTAAGACAGAATCAATCGAGGTGAGAAAGTAATTCTGCGTGCTGAATAAAAAA
>NC_051155.1:222543086-222570026 GCF_013339745.2 Dermacentor silvarum
AACTTTCTTCTTGGCCAACCATGGGGTTCCAACGCCGTTGCATTACATACACTCTCTTGCGGAAACTCAATGCGTTCGCTCGCAGCGTCGTCTGTTTTACAGCGATAGCTTTAAGGGCCCCGTTACGCGGGTCGCCGGCGTTGACCGTGCGTTGACCGTGAGCGAAAATTGTACACCAATCACAGCGCGGCGCGCGCCCTGTGCGCCGCTCGGTTCCTTAAGCACCACCAGATGGCGCTCGCCTCCGTGCATCCGCGGCAGCAACGACGCCGGCCGTGCGAGGGACGCAAAAAAAAACAGAAAAAAAAAACGGAAAGCTCACCTTCGTGCATAGCGTTCACCGCAAGCGTCTCCCGGTAAAGGTTACGGTTGCATAAGCTGCAGTTGCCGGGAAGCATGAGAATCAGTCATGAACGCTATAACGCTATCGCGGCCTACTCTTAAAGGCGAAACATAAGCGACTCCCAAGTTTTTGTTTTCGAATGTACCCGCGTGTTCATTTGAGAAGCTAAACCCCGTAATTTTAGTGTTGACTCGGTATAAATGAGCTTTACAGACTGGAGTAGATTATCTTTCCGTTCGCAAGACACGAACCCGTGGAACCAGGTCAAGAAATGTGTATACTGACCAGAGACGCCCGCTCCGGTCTGGATGCCCAGCATGACGCCGATGCCCCAGCAGAAGGTCACCGCGAACACGTCCTTCGAGTCGGTGAACAGGAAGTGCGCGAATGACGCGCCGCCGAACATCTGCGCAGGAGAAAGAGAGATATAGATGACGTATGTGAACGGGGTGGGAACATTTAGAGGTAGAGGAGACGCGAATGCGGCAGTCCAAAAACAAACGTGCGAATATTTTAATGCGAAAGCATCATATGCCCCATTAAGCAAAAATACGTCGGCATGACCGAAAGATTGTACCAAAAAAGGCCGATGCCGCAAAGAGTAAAAACACGTCAAATAAATGTTCGGATTGACTATAACATTCCTCAGGCAGGTTCCTGTAAACAAAGTAAATTAATTGCTTTGAAAGAAAATTTGGTAAATTTGGTCTGGGTGGGAATTGAAGCAGGGCCTCCGGCGTGAGAAAAGAGCACGCTTCCCCGATCCCACGGCAGATTCACGGTTCTGGCTTACTAAATGTGTGCATAGTGCATGCGTTCATGACGTTGTGAAGTCTACAAACGGTATAAGGTTTTCGCATTTCCACATCTAAGCAGTCGTAAGTGTCTCTGCAGAAATTTTTTTTAAGGCAGACTTCTGATACCTTGCTACATCCATGAAGTTTCCTGAGATACCAAAAAAATATATATATATCGTTACGAACGAATAACTGTAGTCGTTTTCGATCGCTTCCTCGTGCTTGTGCGGACAGATTCTCTTCATATCCGACGTTCAACTCTTCCGGCTTACCTTCTTCCCACGTCGAATGAACGACTCGAGTTGCCTGTACCGCGAGCATTTTCCTAAAATTACTGTTCACCATTTATTCGCTTACTTTACGTTATCTGTTCCATTATGATGCCCACCCTGCGTGGGCCTTGAGTCCGCAATGTGGATTAAATAAAAACTAAAATAAATAACTACATTATCTTGTCTTCTTCTCAAATTATCTGCCCTTACCCCATCCCCCAATGCTGGATATAGCAGCTACTCCGGCTAACCTCTCTGCCTTTCACCTCGTATTCTCTCTCTCTCTCTCTTACTACAGAAATCCCTGGCGCCAATGCCTATGGAGTCTGCGGGCGTGGCGG
This sequence comes from Dermacentor silvarum, assembly GCF_013339745.2. NCBI lineage: Eukaryota > Metazoa > Arthropoda > Arachnida > Ixodida > Ixodidae > Dermacentor > Dermacentor silvarum. The sequence continues at coordinate 222,544,840 of NC_051155.1, forward strand.
TTCTCCGCCAGCATAGGTATAATGAATATAGTTCATGGATTTACTTAAACTTGACCCTTCTGGCTTCGAACGTATTTACGACTTCGCGCATTGATCATTTTCAACGATGCACATTTCGTTATAGAAGCAACAATTCGTAACGACTATGCGTGTGCGCGATGATTTATTACTTTGCCGTGTTTAGAAAACTGTGACTACTTGAAAACTTAGCGAGCAATAAATAACGCCCCAGAAACTCATGAAGCCACGACCATGAAGATTAGTCAAATCCATGTACTAACCATGGTATACCCTGGGATCTCTGCAAAACTACAGCACCGAATTTTCGTCTGGTAAATTTTGTAGGAAGCATCATACCGTGCACATAGGTGAAGCAGCGCACTGACCAGGACAAAGCGGAGAGACACAAGAATGCACGACACTCGCTGCCGTGTTGTGTCTATCCGCTTTGTCCTGGTCAGTGCTTTACCCACATGGTATGATGATTAGTCACCAACTCGCCCAGTGTTGACTGTTTGGACTCCCGCCCCTTTTCGGAAGCCAAGGTTTTAGGCGCATGGAGAAGCGTTGATCATGCCCAGCGCACCATAAGATCACTTTTGAACTTTATGTGTGAGACGGGCTTAGACGGTCGTCTCTAGAACCTGTGCAGTGTGCAGTGCGCGAAATGTGTTCGTGCGATGACGTTCTGTGCGGACAACACTACTCCTGCGTGTAGTGTGTGAAAAGTGCAAAACCGCGTATTGGACAACGTGTGTAAATAGTAGCTCATTGTACGATATCATAATCACCTGTCACCTACCTCTCTCTGTATCTCCCTCTTCCCCTTACCCCAGTGAGGAGTAGCAGGCTAGAGACACGCTCTCCAGGCCGACCTCTCCTCCCTTCTCTTCATTAAAATCTACTCTCTCTCTCAACTCGCCCAGCTTTCCACATTACTGAAATTAATTTGTAGGAAAGCACTATGGCTGAATTATAACTCGATTTCAATCGAATCGGAGTACGAGAGACGCATCCAGCGCGCTCTCTGTTATAGCCTTGGAGCACTTTCTCTGTAAAGTGGTGTTTCCAGATCCTGTGGAACACAGGCCGCCGCTCAATAAAATAAATTACGAGTCCGATGGTGGAACTCGTACAACATCCCGATGCGATAGCTATTTAGATCACAAACCCTGGCTTCGAATACACGCCTAATCTTCTGCTTTATTACTCCTCCCTTGTGGCGGCTATAGCACTTTGATGCGATGAAACGCGCGCTTGGGAACGCGCCTAAAAGTGCTCCAATAAATCATCTCGACACTTGAACGTTCGCTGAAAAAATCAGAGGGCGACAGTAAGGTGCCTCGAGGCACCTTATGCGATAGAGACACCCTGTAGGCGACAGTTTTGTCTGGCGGCGCCTGATAGAAACAAACGAAACGACCGCAATGCGTGGGAGATTTGAATGACAACTCACGACCATTGCTTGGCGCACTTCGGTCATATATGGCCCTTACACCGACGAACACCACCCATTATCACTTTAAAAAGGACTGAAGTGAATGTGCAGTATAATGGATGCACAAGGACTCTTGGAAAGTTAAGGCACACGGCGCAGACAATATAGGTATGCTCTATAGTTCGTGCGTCTTTGGGCACGTGACGGCGCAGACAATGGGGAGGAGCTGGCGCCACCTCACGAGTGTATAAAATGACGTACCGAGGTTTACAAACGGTATAATGCTTTCACAGTCACACGCGTAAGCAGTCTTGAGTGTCTCTGCCGAATATTTTTCTTACCGTAACCCCCCCCGGCCCGTTCTTTTTTTTATGCTTCCGGATGGCGGTAGCCGCGTGTCAGTGGTGTGCGCGCGTCGAGCGACACTATATGCTGACAAATGCGCGCGTGCATGTTGGCATTCGCCCAGCTGCAGCCATGCGCAGCAGCTGCTGCTGACTTCTGCTACACAGAAGCACGTTGCCACAGCTGCTGCTGCGACGAGATGTCGCGCCTGCAAAGGCGAGCAAAGCGCCGTTATTTCAACGCTTTCAGTCGGGTTGGTTGACCTTGAATGGCGCACACCGGAAGTTGCACGCGATCCGGACCATAAAGCTTTCTAGTACCACGTAGAACTTGCTGTATATATTATACACGTGTGTGATGCGATGTACAAAATGAGTTGTTTGAACTACCCGCGAACAATGCGCGCAAGAGTTCTGAAAGGCTGCGTGGTGGAACTGCAGTTGGTTCTTGATCAATAGCATGTGATGTTGCATTGTATAGTTGTAACAAAATACAAATGCCAAACATCATTCTGCGTGCTTGATCCTGTTTCTTGTTTTTTGTCATGTTACAAACAAGCAGAGCGCTCAACGTTTATTCGCATTTTATTCGATATTCGTATACTTCGAGCCGACCTATGTTTGCGACGTAGTGTTTGGCTAAACGAAAAGAAGCAGCCGGCATCCGCCGTGTTGCCATCATTACCCACGGACACGTTTAAATAAATAAGTAAATAAGTAATACTATAAGCAACTCTGGCGCTTGTGTTTACGTGCGCTGCTGCGAAAGTATGAGCTGCGAACTCGGTGAACGTTCTTTAATAATTCGTTAGCGTTAGGAGTATACAGGTACATTACCAGTGACGGTGGTCTGTGCTCCGGACCACCGCCAGTGGCACTTCGCTAATAGACGAAGCAGGACCTGTGTCGAGTGAGTTCCTGAACAACACTTTGCAATTTGGTGAACGCGGTTTAAATTCACGAATCCGAAACCTCAAGGAGGTGTTACCTAATGCTAACGCCTTCCTCTCGCACTTACCACTGAATCGCCACATAATTTTATTTTACTACGCAACCCAAGAACTTGGGCCCCGGGCCTCTTTGATGATACAGGTGGTTTCACCCGAACAGCCTGTCGCGTCGCTGCCATATGTAGATGGACCGTCTATTTCTTCGAAGGGACCTGGGGCCCTAGCTCTCGGTCCGCGTAGTAAAATAAGGACCCTTTGAAACCATCACCGAGGCGCAACTTTTTTTTTTTTTAATATAATATAAGGAGATTTTGACGCACACATAAGGCGCCGACTACTCCTTAGCCTCTTGAATGGGTCTAACCACAACATACAGGGTTCAACATACGAGATTACATGTCAAACAACCTTCTCATACAAGCACTAGAACATTAAAAAAAATACTTATCAAGCAACGTTTTCACAATAACACGACAACGTAAAAAAAAATGCGTGGTACATACAATGAAGAAGTTTAATATTAAACTCCACGGCACTGCAGAAGAAAGTCTCAAAATACAAATAATAAAATCACCTAACAATACAGTCACTAATTTCAGCGGGTGGGGCACACATCGTGTAAATGCATTATCACAACTCATGCATTCGCAACAGCGCTGCCGGCATGGCTGTTAAGCTAGCGTAGGAGAGATGGGCAGTCCATCGATTTGCTTAAATAATCGTTCTTTCGTCTTCGAACGGCCTTGCAGATTTTTTAGGCCTTCCTGAAATTCATTTTTCATCAAAAGTTTGCCTTATGGCAATAATTAGTGTCTTTTAGCCCAATTTTCTATATATACCATTCGCTGTACGTTTTGCACTCGTTCGTGCAATGGAGATCTCCGTTCGGAACTAAAATTTTATTAATTATTTAAGCGCACGTTAAAGAACCCCAGGTGTTCCAAACTATTCCGGAGTCCCCCACTACGGTGTGCCTCATAATCAAATCGTGGTTTTGACACGTGGCATCATTCCCATAAGCAGTCTTGATCATGCCATGGGTCTCACTCGCAGTTTTACCCAGTTTGACGCGAAACTTAACCGCATAACGCTGCTTTAACAGATGATTCATTGAGCAGATAACAACGCACCTTGAAATGGGTTCACCTTAAACTCAATCTACACTACGTGAAGGCTTGGAGACGACTGGCGACTGGTGCGCTCGTATATAGCTATAAGGCCCCCCACCACCCAACCAGCGCAGTAACATCCCTCTCCTTCACCACGTTTTGGCGGGGGCAAAAATCAGTCCTGCTACTTCCTGGACAAATCCTTATATGCACATCCTTCTCTGATCACCATTATTCATTCATTTTCCTCACCGTCCCTCTTCAGCAACGCAGAGCAAGATATAGCTCAGGCCGATCTCTCTGCCTTGCTGTAAATAAATTTCTCACTCTCTGTCTCCCCACGTCGCTGCTGGTTTATATAAGTCAGCGGCAGAACGTGGCATCAGCCAAACATAGCAGCTAGTGGAGCGACCCCGCTCTCCAGGCGCAGTATATTGCTCCCTCCTCCAATACGGACTGGCTCGTTCGAGCCAATCCCCAGCGCGACGAACGCTACCTGGTGGACTACGTTCAAACGTGCTTGGAAAAGTTCACCTGCGGAGCCCTGGATAACTAGTTCTGTAAGAGTCAACCTAGTGGACTGTCCATTTCGGACGCTGCCTATTGGCTGGAGCTGCATGAGTGAGGAGGAGACAGGTGCCCCCGACCAGTCTCCTTCTCGCTCGTACATCTGCAGCGAATCAGCAACAGCCATTACATTTACAGCTCTTACAGAATAGCTCCCCTGGACTGAGGGTTCCCTAACCGAGTGGCACCTTTGGACATTAATAAAGTTTTCATTCATTCGTTCTGATGAAGCATAGGCGGAATGGCTGGCAGTATCACAACGGGAAAAGGCAATGCATCCCGCATCAATGGCTTTAGAAAGGCACCAAAGCGCAATTTGCATAGCTGGCAACATAATGAAAACAGGCATATTTGCACCTAAAGCGACGGTACGATAGGCGTAAAACCACCGACTGTCACCCTGTGGGATCGGTGTTCGAATTCACGCGGGCCACTGCGTATTTTTTTTTCCTTAATGAGATTAGCATTCTTTAAAAAATAATTATAGGGTTTTAGGTGCCAAAACCACGATCTGATTACGGGGCACGCCGTAGTGGGGGGACTCCGGAACAATCTGGATCATCTGAGGTTCTTGAACTTGCACCTAAATCTAGGTGCACGGGTGTTTTCGCATTTCGCCCCCATCGCAATGCGGCCGTTGTGGCCGGGATTTGATCCCGCGACGTCGTGCTTAGCAGCTCAACACCATAGCCACTAAGCAGCCACGGTGGGTGGCATTCTTAGGGAACTGCACCCAGTTTGCGGTATATCTGTCTGTCCGCGCCTAACCATTTCATTACTGCTTTGGTGACTTGATAGTCCATGGTCCATGATAGTTCTTGGTCCATGGTCTAATAATAAGCCAATTCCACCGGGATGCTGTGCTGAGGGAACCGTGTTCGAAACCAACCTTTGGACCCACTTATTGGGTCACTAAATATGTGACGCTGGATATGTGCCAATCTTTAATGAACCTCTTTCCCGTAAACTCGGATCACTGTGTGTATGTCACTTTGCAATGAAAAAAAAAAAAAACTTAAAATTTATCCGGTGCTGGGCGGAATCAAATCCGCGTCATATATATATATATATATATATATATAAAGACACTCTAGTCTGAATTAAGATTCACAAACGCGACAAGCGCAGACTTCGCGGCGACGCCAACAGGGGTTCGCGAGCGAGGACCCCGGCTGAGTACACGGCTCGCACATGACGCGTTTCAGACGGTACGTCGCTACATTGACTCAATGCTAATCACATCAATGCTGACATTCATGGTGAGATGGGTTCTGTGGGAAGGGATTTCGACTAGGGAAGTGTGTACATAAAGGTTATCCATGTAAACATTCGAAACAACAGCACAAGATATCCCAAAACGCAATAGCGTGCGTGCCGAACAACCGGAACACTGAACGCATTCCATATCGAACTGATCTCTGCAGTTTGACTCGTGGGCCCTAATCCATCAAATGCCATACGTTTATTTTCTTTGTAAATTACACTATCTATAACGACAGTGGTTAACCGTGGTGATAGTACAGTGGTTTCTGACAGCCACTAAACGATCTTAACCGTACCATGAAGCTTACAGGGGCTCGTGCTTTTCGGAGCCCCCATGGTGCCATGGACGGTGCTCGGCGCGTTGTTAACGAGCTCGTACGTCTTTGACACTTGTGCATTTCACACGCGAGCACAGCAGGCTCGCCCCGTCTGCCGGAATCCATCGTCACTTGGCGACACGCGCAATACCCTAGAGATTTTGCACAATCAGAGAGAGACTCACTGATACGGGCATAGGCATACTCTTATCGAAACCGGCGTGAATGGGCTACTTGGCGTCCGGCCCCTTCCCATTGAATTAAGCGAACGTTACACTCACACTGAGACACATGCGCTCAGATCTGAAGAGCTGTCTCGACCAAAGCCGCCCCCACTCAACCATCAAACAAAGTAGCCTTTCTTTCTTTCTTTTTTTTTTTTTATGTCGTAGCACAGTGCCGAGTTGACCCTGATCAAATGCTTCTTTTTCTTTCTTCTTCGACAAGCGCACGTTTGGTGGCAGTGACGCGAACGCGAGATAATGAAGGTAGATACCGAATCCACACACAAGGACTATGAAAGGACGCACAAAAGTAACAGCCATATGTGTAAAGCGGAAAAGCCAACCGAAGAACTGACACGTGGGCTACAGTTGGTGTGTTTAAACCACGAACACGCGACACCTACAGAAAAAAAATAAAGCATAAAGATGACGCACAATTGCATCTTTCGTATGTTTTCTCTTCAGAATGTTGCCTTCCAGCGGGCTGATAAGCTACAATTCCACCTTCATGCAACGCGCCCTAGGTATACTCCTAGGAAACTAGGGCGCACAAGATCACATATGCAGAATGGGCAAGATAACATTCAGTCAACTATGCTCAAAACGCTACAGGTTATCAACGTAATCGGATAGAACAGCAAAATGCGTGAAACGGCTTGGCGTTACCTCGATGTCGGTGACCTAAAATGATAATAGATAAACAGAGTCTTGGCATCTTAACCTCCGACATTAGGGGATTTCAGACGGCGGGTGATAGATAAATGAGAACGTTGTTTCACCTCTCAAGAACGTGCTTATTTCTCTGTGATTGCTCGGAGTTGCTAGGAGTTTATACGTTAATGTGCGCAGTTCCCTTACTGCCGCGAAGATATGTGCAATCAGGAACCGTGCTAATGATAAGCGAAAGCGCGACCTATGGAAAGAGCTATACCTAACTGACTGCATTCAGCATATCGTAATGAAGAAAATAGACAATGTTCGATGTGCCCTGAAGAAGGCAAAGTGGGAAGCTCAGCGGCAACCGCCCATGGAGTTGGCGCGAGACATGAGTTCGCGTTCCATGGGCTTGAACTTTTTTTTCTGGGGCCTTGCAGCACCATGTAAATAAATCTCCTCATAATTGGGTGGAGGTACGGGGTACACTTCAAAGATGTAACTACGAAGCCGCGCTTTGCCTTCAGCGTCCATCGAATATTGTCTATGTTCCTCATTATACAATATGAAATCTTCGCTTTATATAGGCTACATGACGGGGCGCTCCGTAGTAGGGGGGGGGGGGGGGGGGGGGGGGAGGGGGGAGTCAGGATCCGTTCCAGCAGTAGTTTTAGAGCACCGGAACGCTGTCCATGTAAGAGAAGGATCTGGCGGTGACGATATGAGTTCTCTTCACTCGATGTTTATATTGATTGTAGCCTTCTTTATATGGCCTTTGGACGAAATGAGTACCTGCCTCCGTAGCCCAATCTCTACGGCGCCTCGCGGGTCTCGCGGGTCTGATCCCGCCCCGGTGGCCGCATCTCGAGTGAGCCGAAATGAAAAAAAAAAAAAAAACGAAAAAAAAAAAACGTTCGTATACTTAGATTTAGGTGCACGGTAAAGAACCGCAGGTGGTCAACATTATTCAGGAGTGCCCCATGCACTACGGCGTGCCTCAGAATCATATTGTGGTTTTTGGCACGTAAAACGCCCTAATTAATTAATGTTAAGTAATGAAGTTTGAAGTTTATTTCAGGCAACTAATAAAATATGTACTATCGACCAAAAACGTTTACGGACCACGGGAGCTCAGAAAACGATAAATATCCGAGCAGCCTTTAAAAATAGCCAGTAAAACCATGCACACACCACAATGCTGCTCGCATATATACCAGTAGAGACTGGAAATGAGCATACCAGGCTGCGTTTTGAGGCTGCGGATTGTCAGATCCCTTGGTTATATATATATATATATATATATTATATATATATATATATATATATATATGCAAATACTCCTGGGAAGCGTTATAACGGTGCCGCGTAACAGGAGGCGCGGTCGTGTTGAAATAAAAGCGCGTCTCTTTTGCTTAGTTTTTTTTTTTTGCTAACGTTCGCAAGTGTGCAGCCACGGTCACTGTAGATAAACGCGAGCATTGCTTTGCTCGGCGACGCGCAGCCCGCCTGATTGTGCCAGTGACGTACGAGCAGGCCTGGAAACTGGTTTCAGTATCTTTCAGAAGCAAAGCGCGCCACCTCGATATGCAAGCGGTCGCTTTCCCGCACGTGGCTGTCGATCGGTTTTTTTTTTTTTTTTTCGTCGTTCCACTGGCCCCGATATTCATTCTCAGACCTGAGTGGACAGCCATAGCGGAATCAGGATTTGCCTCGAGATTCTCAACGAGGCACTGAAATCATGGGCGCACGAAATCAGAGAAGTGAGCAATTCGACCCGTGAGAACAGTAAAATAAGATCAGCAGATTCTAGCGGTTCCCACGGCAAGAGCTCATTTCACATCGTATAACGCCATGTTCTCAAGAAGAACTTCTTCGAGATGCGCGCACGACCTTCTCCGTTCGATAAAGTATATAGCAGCCTGATATGGCCTCCGAAATACGTGCACAGACGCGCCATTCTCGGAGTTGGCGTAGCGTGCAAACTCCGCACAGATTACCCGTTTCGGGCCAGGCGTACACATTTGTGTACGCGACTTATTTTTGCCAGTTTTGCCTAGTAGTAGCAATGAAAACAATATACCGCGGACATTGAACTTCGGGTAATTTGAACCCTCTACTTGCCTAATGTGACTTCATTTCAATGTATAGTCTGCAGAGTATTGCTACACAAAGCTACATAATTTTTTTTTTAATATTTGGGTTTTACATGCCAAAACCACGATCTGATTATGAGGCACGCCGTAGCAGGGGACTCCGGAATAATTTGGACCCCCTGTGATTCTTTAACGTGCACCTAAATCTAAGTACAGGGGTGTTTTCACCCCCATCGAAATAAAGCCCCTATATTTATAAAAGTAGCGCCATCCACTTCCCTCCTCCTCCGTTCCACTACTCGCGCTCGGCGCGACCAGCGCGATCGAGGCGCGATATCGACAGTGGCGCCGCCTGCGTCGGGCCTGCCGTGGCAGACGACAGCTAACGCGCTACCAGAGGAAATCCGAGGAAAACTTCGATCGCGCCCTGCGGAGACGTTTTTGAGGCGCGATTTTGCTTCGTCAGTCAGTAACTGGTCTTAATAATGCCGTTTTGGAAGTAGCAACGCGACGATGCGAGACGGCGCAAATGTCAAGTGTGCAGCAAGCGTTTGCGCACGCCGGATGGTAAACAAAAAAAGCCTTTTGCCCTCGCCTTGTCGGTTGCGGCAACTTAAGGCGCAGAAGCATGCCATCACAACGAAGTTCTTGTCCCTAACACGTTTGATCCGTTTGTGCGTACAGCACTTTCGTCGCACAGGCCCGAGAATGGCAGTCGGAGCGCGCTGGAAAGAAAAAAATATACAAAAGCGCGACGCGAACTTCCACGTGACACGGATTGGCCAATGGGGGAGCGGAGAAGGCTGGGGCGACAGGAGGCGGCTAAGAGAGGGCGAGGAGGAAGCGCCGGGGTGAGCCAGCACCTCCTAGACAGCTTTTCAAAAACTTTCTAGGAGGTGTTGGGTGAGCGCGGTGGCGGCAAGATCTAAGAATGGCGCTACTTTTATAAATATAGGGGCTTTACATCGAAATGCGGCCGCCGCGGCCGGGATTTGATCGCGCGACCTCATGCTTAGCAGCCCAACACCATAGCCACTAAGCAACCACGGCGGGTCCATTTAAGTTTGTTGAAGACGGGCACGTTATACGGGAGAGCTCGGCCTTGGTGATATTCGGCACCGGCTAATCGCATACCTCCTTATCGAGCAACGACCGCATCCCCTCCTTGAGTAGATTCTCCTCTCGAAACAGTCGCCGGAGCGAAATTAAATACTGGCCAACCTCTTAGACTTCATTTGGCCAACCTCTTAGACTTCATTTGGCGCTGAGCCGTGCTCCCTCAAGGGCTGCAGAAGATAGCGCCAACCTTTCCCTTTCCCTCAAGAACCACTTATCGTCTTAGACTTCATCGGGAAAGCGCAGCTCCAGTTCATTTAGGCCTTACAATCGCGCCAAAGGGGCAAATCCCGAGGACCGGAGTCCCCAGTAGTTCTTCGGCTCAATAAATTCATTTAAAGCAACATTACCCTGTTTTACGGAATGTTCGACGAGCTGTATTCCGTCAGAGGAAAGAACAGTTTGTGGACACGCGTACGTTGTTTATCTTTTTCTCCGGCGGCCGTTTTTTTCACCGCATAACCACTGTTTCAATGTTATCGCTCGGCGCAAGACGCATCTTCATGTATATCAAAACGTTCTGGAATGTTGTCGCTGATTCTATAACGAAAAAGAAATACTTGCCTAATCAGACTACGAGCGCAAAGCAAACAGTGGCGTAGTGCATTCTGTAACGCGAACGCGGGCACCAGCGATTACGCTCGAATGTATGATGAGTGATGTATAATAGTCGACGCATTTGATGCGTAGACGATATTTCAACGACCGATCATCGTGCTCGACGTTATCGTTGTGCTTTGAGTGTTACTTGCCTTCCTGGGCTCAAGTTCGCCCAATAAAGAGTTTTCTTTACTCCGGCCTTTGGCAGTCTCTTATTCTTCAACCTCACGACAACGTGACGCTATCCTTTCTCAAGCTTGCAGCAAATAACTACGCTAATGTGCTCTGACTCGGTGAGTTTACTCTTTTTGTATTTCTTTAACCTTTTTTATATATTTCTTTAAACGCGACATTTTTTAAACGTACACAAAGTCGATACTTAATTACTCTGTAACTATGACAACTTTGTTGAAAATGTACAAGGCATCTTCTTATCACCTTAACTTCTTTTCAGTGGAGTCTGCAGCGTTTTGGAATAAAATTGTTCAAAAGTTACGCATTTATCGAGAGCGCATACTGTAGAATTCGTGACTAAAGGGGTTGCCTAGCGCGAATTTCTCCCGGTGTTTATAACGTATGTAAAAACGTATGTAAAAAAATGAATTTTATCCGGTAGCTCAGTGGATAGCGCGTCCATACAATATAGCCCAATTGTAAATTTCGCTGGAGCAAGAGTTTGATACCCAGTCAGGGTGGTGGGCAACACCACGTGCGTGACACCCCGTTTGTTAATTAAATTAGTAAGCGAATGTTTACCGCAAGCTATGCGGCCGATAAAACCACGAACCTTATTTCGTGTAGTTGTCTAATACTTGGCTATCGCTATCAAGTGGCCTGTCGCGCGAAACTGCCGAGGCTTTTTTTTTTTTTTACAACAGTACAGCGACGGCAAGATAGACAGTCAACGAGCCAAGTAGCTTCTTCTTCATTACGAAAAAAAGCACAGAAAAGAGGGAACCAAACCTGACCTGTGTGAGTAAAAGTTTAAAGTGGGTTTGCGGCAATGCAAGTTCGTGGGGGAGACCTCAAGCATGTTTGTGTTACACGTTCATGTTGATTCCATTTCAACATGGCGCATACCCACGAGAGGAATTTGCCGCACGAATGCAAAAATAAATTAGTATGTATAAATAGCAAGATTTCGAAAAAAAAGCAAGAAAGGGAACATATTCGATGAGAAAATATTGCGAAGTTTTAAAACGTTCTCACGTGGCAGCTGTCATCGTTGTCGTCACCTGCATCGCAGAGGGAGCACGCGCCGAGGTTGAAGTTGATATTTTTGTATGGTCAAGCGAAATGATGGGATATGCAAATGAGTGCAAGCTAAATAAAAGGCCTGAAATAAAACGCAGCGAACAAAGACACTCCGAGCATTGTAAAACAAAGACACGAAGAGCAAAAAAAAAGAAGAAGAAGAAGAAAAGGTGGCATTTTACGGACCTCGCGCCATACACCGACGTCGAGAAAGAAAAAGGATCAGAAGCGCGTGAACTTGGAGCGCGTTCGTTGGCGCTGGCTAGACAGGATTCGCCAGCAGCTCTTCTCAGGCCTATAGCTCCAGATCCGCGAGCACCGAGCCTTCTACCGCTTCTGCCAGCTACCGCTTCCAGCCAGCCTCCATTTGCCAGCACGACAGCGGACAACAAACGGAGCTCTGAGCCATGCACCGTGAGCAGGGCGACATCGGAGAGTCTCTAAACTCCAGCCCGAAGTCTTCGGGCAACGCACCAGCAACTACCCGAGCGCCAACGCCTGCGCCACCGCGAAAGCGCCTCTCCCCGACTCCCAGGGAGGAGAACTTCGACGTCCGCCGTGCCGTCGTCTCCTGGTCGAGCGAGCAGCTCAACCGCGCAGAGCCGTGGACGTGTTTCGTGGACACCGCGAAGTTTTCGGTTCCGAAGTCGGTCCAGGACGTCTCCAACCGGATCCTATCGAACGCGGACCGCTTCCGCGGCAACTACGGCGTTCTTTTCGTCGTCATTCTGGCGTGCCGCGTCACGTCCAGCGTGGAACTCGTGGCGAGCATGGCGGCGGTGGCTGCAGTGTGCGCCGTGCTCAAGCTGCATCGGGACGACGAGACTGCGGCCGTGTTGGGCACGAGGCTGACGCTCGGCAAGAACAAGAGGATAGCCGCGGCGGCGTTGGTGGCGTTCCCTCTTCTGTACGCCGCGGACTTGTGGTCCGCCGTCACGTGGTCCGTCGGGGTCATCGTGGTCATCGGCACGCTCCACGCCATCTTCTACACCCGGCTTGGCGCCCCCAGCAAGTTCGCCCAAAAGCTGCCGGACATTCCCGAAGGAGGTGAAGGGTCAGCTTGAATGGCGATGAGCTGGACATGCCGTCCTCGGAATTTGTCGGCGAAGAGCACTGCTTTTGTCACGGGTGACGCCACGAGTTCTTGCAATAAATCGTTGTCAGTTTTTTTTTCCCCGGGGACTTTCAGGCTTTATTATTGCGATACAATTATACGGACTCGCGAGGCGCATATACACGCCATCGGCGCCGCCGTTATACTACTGTCCCGCTGACTGCGCATGTCATGTTCTTGCGCTAAGTGTTCCAGGGTCTATACGCAGACGCGGAGTGCGTTTAGCTGCAAAAACGCATGTGAACGCATGTCGTCAACGTTACGCTCAATCGTCTCGGTGGTGGAGCAAGGGTGGCATTTTACCTGCCGCTCTTGTTCTGCCCTTAAATAATTTTGGTGGTATTACGTGACAAAACCACGAGCACGCCGTGAGGCGCGCGATGACACGCGATTACGACGTAAGCAACTCCTCTTCGTTCACACACACCTGCCCTCACGAGCAATCAAATAGAAGAGCTCTGAGAGTATGTGGAATGTTATTCTAATTTAGCGTTTCGTTCGTTGAATACTACTAACATTGTAAATCTCAAGCTCACCAAGCAAGCAACTTCGGTCAGCGCATGACGTGTTGTCTTTATTCTCTACCTAGTAGCTTGTTTCACGTGCTTTTATTGCGATAGCAATCATATGGACACTCCAAAGCAGATTTCTGCCGTCGGCGTCGCCGTCGCCGTCGCCGTCGCCGTCGCCGTGAGGTTCCGTATGACGTCAATGGAGATGAAATCGTGGCCGCGCGCCGCCGAACGCTGTATGTGCGAGTGAAAGGGCGCGAGGGACGCGCTCTTTCACGGGGAGTGAACCCACGGCGGAAGACAAACGCGCGTTCTGCGCCGTGCTTCTTTAAGGGCTGCAGAAGTAGGCGTCTCTTTCCTCCTTTACAATCACCATATATGAAAGCAAACGCGTCTTCTTCCGACGCGCTAAAGGCGGGGGGGGGGGGGGGGGGGGGAAGGGAGGTGACCTTTAGCTGCGGCACCAAGTGCCTATTTATATCAGAGGCTCCGGCACCAGTCAGCAACGCCGCACGCATTTTGTGCGAACGCGGGCAAAACGCCGACGGCGTCGACATTAGTTCTGCGTGTAGCTGGTGCTGCTGCATGTCCAAGTTCATACAGCTGATAAAGCTACTATCATTTACTCCGTATAGCTCTCTACAAATTTGCTATCGCAATTGATGCTTCGCCTTTCAGGTGAAGCTGCGACCACTTTTTTCAAGAACCAATGACTCTTACTGTTAACCTTCAACTCTAATCCTACGTCAAAAACTCGACAGTAAAACATTTACGGTTTCGTAGAAACAGTCAACTGTCGCCGATGTATTCGCCTTCTTTACAGTGTTGCAATTTGCTGCCTGACGTATATACCAGAAAAATGTACTCAGCTTCGCGCGTTAATGCACGTACATCCTCACCCTTAGCTTTCACTGACGTCGAGCGATCGTTACTCTTAAACGCCTGACGTGTCCTCGCGTGGGATACAGGCCAAGTGATAACCGCGCGAAAGGCTCCAGCGAGACGCTCCTTTCACAACCTCAAGTGCTTAGAGACGCTTATCAGTGTCCTCCAACAGTCGCATCATTTAAAAACCCTCCGTCCGAGAGCATCCATACGGGCTCAAAGGAAAGCACGCTGCACCCAGTCCGTTCGGAGGAAATACACGACGACCCCTCGGTAGCTATGCCGCAGGATGGGCAAACACTCGTACAAGATACGCTACCACCGCATCCGTGCGTGTCAACCTATACGCAGCACCCCTCTCCTAGTACGCAGTGTAGTTGGAACACTTGAGACTGCGTGTGAGTTCGAAGCTGGGCTGGTTGGGTTTCGTTCAACGAGGCGAGCACAGCGCAGAGGACGGGGCAGGAGAAATGCTAACAGGACAGAGGTTGTTCTGTTTACTGCGCTGTACTTTTCACGCTAAGGACAAAATACATGAAGCCGACAAACATGACCGCGAAATTTCTATTGTTTGTTATTCGCCGATGCACGACATATACGTACAATGAGATAGGGTGACAGGAAGTGTACCAAGCACTAAATGAAAGAGGAAAATCGAAGTCGTATATAAGCATATCTGACTTCACAATTACAAGTATGACTTTGCGGAGAAATGCATTGGCGTTCCTATTGCTCTTGTGCTTCAATGCATAAAACGACGTTTTGTTAAGAAAGTAACTGGAACGCCGACGAATTTCTCAGCAAACTTCGGGAATTGATATCTCGAAACTGGTGTCATCCTGAGAATTCGTTCCAAGTGAATCTGCCTTGCGAACTCTACGGCTAGAATTTGTAAATTGCAATATAGGCCATTAGGCAATTAGTTAAAAACTTAAGTAGAGGATTATTAATTAGTCGATTCTGCATTTAAATATTTTTGCGCAAGTAATGTTCGCCTCTTCGAGTAGACCAGCTCATGAACTAAAATTGTGCTGTCTGCCACAGGCAACCTTTAAAAATTTTGAAGTGTTCACTGAAACACCCGTATAGGAAAAGTGTATACAGTCGAGATCGGCAGACCGATAGCTGTATTTATGAGACTATTTAGGACGTTTGATAACATACGGGACTCTGTTGTCTGCAGGGAGTGGATAATTGAAGATGTGTGGTAGAGGACTTTGTCCAGTGGTGAAGTTCACGAAATTATTATGATTATGATAGTGATGCTGATGATGACTTCCGTTATCTCTTTATTTACAGGTTTGCAGCGGTTCATGGAAAGTCGTACCGAACACTCAAGGATACCTGTCGTTCCGAAAGAAAAAGAAGACTAAGAATATCTGGATGAAATGGTGGACTTAGGAAACCGAGTACTCGTTAGTCATGACTATATAGAGGGCGCCGGTAGTTAAACCGGCGTCCGTGGTTTAACAGAGTGGTTATTTGGTCGAATTGGAACAGTTCAGTCATGACGGCGGTCAGCGCACTACGCAAAACAAGGGAGAAAAAAATGTAACGATGACGTTGCATCTTCATTACATTCTTGGTTTATTGTATATCGTTTTGCGTAGTGCGCTGAGAGTCATCATGGTCGTCCATGGCACTGACTTTTTTCTCTCTACTTTACACGCATATATTTTCTCTCAAGAACGAGAAATAACGTCAATGCAAACACACAAACAAACACACAAACAAACACACATAGTAACACGTGTTGACCAAAAGAAGGTGCTTGCACTACCTGCAAGGTTGTGCATGTACTTTGCATGCACTATGCACGCCTGCAGCTTCCGGCCTCTTGTGCGTCAAGTCCGAAGCAATCCGAACAGATGCCTTATTGAAGCGTCACAAAAACGACGGGAGGAATCGGATTCAAAGAGGAGTGATTAGTAAATGTTTGTCGAGTATTATTTGTAGTGTGTTCCAATCACAGGGACCCAAAGGGAAGAAAATTAAAACAAATACGTCAGCACTACTGCGTGATAGGAATTTTAGGCTTTTTGGGGGGATAAAAGGCCTAATAGAGCTCTGAGCAACATCTGTGTAAAAGTTGCCTCATGCGGTTTAACGACCTCATGGCCTAGCGCATTTGACGCGTGCGTTCTGTTGCAATGTCTTGTTGAGCCAAGAATGCGTTCGCAGAATAATGCTCGCCGGTCGCGTACTCGCAAGAATATGTAGCAAGGTTAAAAGAAAAAAAGAGATAGAGAGAGAGAAAGTCAACGACGAACACTGAACGAAAAGGCACATCTGCGCTAGTAATTAAACGACCGAAAGGCACGCCCCCTGATAAAAGCTGGTGTCTTCTTTGTTTGTTGTTCGTTTATGTCCTCACGGTTGGAATCAGCGCAATTTCGCTTAGCACCTTGTACGTTCCTCATACAAAACCCGCTCGCAAAGCGCCCCAGTTTAACGCTGATAGTGCTCGCATCAACTCCAACAAACGTCTCTCTCCATAGGAAAACGCGTGCGCAAACCCGTTCACGATTTCAGTCTGTTTATCGTGAGCACCCTGCGTGCGATCGAGGTCATCGGGGACATATACAGCCGTCCTCCTTTTCATTAGACTTCTATAGATACCCGATGTGTTTGAGTAACTCTTTTGTTTATTTTTATCTTTATCTTATTTTAGTCGTCCGCGCGACGTGCGCTCGGGTGGCCAGGTTTGTTAGTTGTTCATAATGCGGTAATAAGATGGGAAGCCGCACGCTATCGCTCCGGATCGGCTATATGCAGTATGTCGAAGAGAGAGATTAATGAAAGCTGGAGATGACTGAATTGCTGCATGCAGGGCTTGGTACTTCAGATGGGCTGATCGAAATGACATTGCGAGGACAAGAAACGTTATTTGAAAATAAACACATCAAACCAAGATATAAAAAAGTGCAGGAACAATCGACGATGATTGTCAATGTAAGCAAATAGAACATACGAACATATATATATATATATATATATATATATATATATATATATATATATATATTGCTAAGTACGACCACCGACCATCGGACCACGATCAACCACGAAAACGGCCTAAACAGGCAACGAAAGCTATCGTATACATAGCAGCAGAACATCAGCGAGCCACAGTGACCGAACCCGTGGCTCCTGAACCACAGGTTAAGCGATAGCGTTGTTCGCCGACAACATAAAGGTTCAAGCCCGCACGCGCAACAACGTCCAGAGCCCGACAGCCTATTTGGTCTCTGCTTTCACGATTATCGAACGTTGTTAGCTACGCGTTCGGCGAGTTACGTACTCGTCTGGGTCTGGTATACGCGTATACTATACGGAAGAAAAGCGGGTCCGCTGAAAACCATGGCTGAGATGGAAAGCAAGAGACAATGATGAGATACGGCGGGCACGACGTCCTTGGCTCGTTTGCCAACCGGGACGAAGCCAAACAACGCAAGAAAGAAAGAAACGGCCGGCGCGTCGCTTCGCGGGCGGCGGCAAGACTTTCGAACGGGGCGCATCGCGCCCTTCGCGCAATGGTATATAAGACGCAGGATGGTTTTTGCTGTTCTTTTAATCGCCGTCGTGTCTTTCCGCCTTCCGATCTCCTTCGCGCCCACATCCTCGTTGTCGCGAGTTAATTGTTGACGAACGACTACGTCGTCCCGTGGGCGCTGCTATCTTGCCTTCACTAACCCCTCCTCCCCCTCTTCATTCCTTCCTTCCTTCCTTCATCACAACTTCATTTCTCTTTTTGCTTACTCGTTCGGTCGGTTAGCTCATGTACAATATGATTGCGTGCAATGAAAGAGAACGCGTTTTTTTTTTTTTTTTTTTAATGCTGACATTTTGTTCAAACTGTCGTGTGTGACCAATGCTGCAGCAAGCTGAACTCATTTCGCTTCTTGTATCGTCTGACGCAGGGAGACATTTTCGCTTACGAGGTTGCCGCCTCCGCGCCATTTACACCCGGAGAAAAGAAAGCTCATTGTTTTTAATAATCATTACTGCGCCGGCCGCTCCTACGGCATCGAATTTCGCAACGCCCAGCATCCACACGGTGTCCGTAAATGTTAAACGCTGGTGCAGTACACCTAGTCCAGCAGCTATGCAATTTGGCACCCGGTTCGGATAAAAACACGCATGGCTGAAGTGACAATGCGGCAATTGGGAAACAAGGCGGCAGTCGGGGGCTAGTTGACTACACATTGTACAGAACGATTCACAATTATAGGGAACGCCTAATTACTAATTAGTATCAAACAAACATAACTTGAACGCATCATGAACTTTACAGGGAAAAGTGCTTGGCGTGACGCGTTAGGTAGACGTATATTGTGAAAAAAAATTATTGCCATTGCTTTTTTGTCAAAACTGAGCTTTAATCATCCCCGAAATATTGATTTTGTGTACCCTTTAACCGCGGACTTTATTGTACGTCGCGTCGCAAGATCTCTTTTCCGTCTTTGTCTAGTTTTCGCGCTGCAGTTTCAGCATGATCTTGATATTGAGGCGCGCGCCAGGCAGAATTAACTCCACAAAGAAAAGCGCTGTTTGCGTGTGCCTCTTACACAATTCGTATTTATTTTGTATTTCTATTGACTCTCTTGCTGCCTTCAATAGACTTTCCATTGAGATACAATTGATTATCATGCATAATGTTTTGCACGAAACCATTCCAACTTTTCCTAATACGGTTTTGTAGTCCCAAAAAAGAGCGGGCTAAAAAGTGAGCAATTTTGTTGCTGTCCCCTTAGGAGTCCTTTACAGAGACTTTAAGTATATCTGTATCTACCGGATGCACACCCTTGCAGTGTTTTAATAATATCGCACGAGCGTCGACCGGACGGCGTTTCAGCGGCCTCATATCGGCGAGGAGCACTCCGGAAGCGAACAACGCAGCAGAACACACTCGAACTGAAACTGCCTTGCGTTAATTCAAGCGTGTACTGTTGTTGATCCCGCCGCCCCTCGCCACTAAAAGGCCGCTGAGACGCTGTGCTGTCAGCTCGCGTGATATTGTTAAAAAATTGCAAGGGTGTACAGCACGCACAGTATGAAGTGATCGCTATCTGTGTGCGGAGGCGTGTTACGTGTACTGTTCACTCATGACATGAACCAAGAGATGAAAACATTATGACTGACGCTGTCTTGTATGGTCTTGTCTAGTCTTGACTAGTCAGGAGTGACACCTACCGACTGTTTGCTGCAGGAATACTAGCTGTCTTAAAGACGATGTCATCTGCAGTGAAGAAAGTACACCAATGTGTGTTGTTAATATGCGCGCAATGTTACTCTACATGGCCCACCAATGGGTAATATGTGCGCACTGTTTAAGGTACAGTCTGCATACGGCGAAATACTACAAGGGTGGTTGCTTGGGCTATAGTTGTTAATTCATGGTAAAAACGACGTACAGCGCGAACGACAATGACTGGGAGAGACGACAAACACTGCGCTGTGTTTGTCGTCTCTCTCAGTCCTTGTCCTTCGCGCTGTACGTCGTTTTTACCATCAAATAGTACAGGCGCAATTTACAATCCAGCAGTGCACCGGAGGAAGATACGCTATAGTTCGATAAATCAAGATAAATTAGAGGGAATAATTACGTGAGCACTCTTTTCGTTTTCTCGGCAAAGAAAAAAAGAAATGCTGGAATAATACAGCGTGGCGCAGAGCCAACTGACATTTTTCAACTAGTCATATATTATATACGGAAGCAGGGAAACAAATAAGTAAAAGTGTCTATAAATACGGCCGAGTATGTCATTTATTTCCCACCGATTTCAAGGTTCTTTTTTGAAAACTATATCACGCAGATGGCCTCCGTTTACATCAACGCATTGTTGCAAACGTTTCTTGAAGTTGTCGTAGATAGATAGATAGATAGATAGATAGATAGATAGATAGATAGATAGATAGATAGATAGATAGATAGATAGATAGATAGATAGATAGATAGATAGATAGATAGATAGATAGATAGATAGATAGATAGATAGATAGATAGATAGATAGATAGATAGATAGATAGATAGATAGATAGATAGATAGATAGATAGATAGATAGATAGATAGATAGATAGATAGATAGATAGATAGATAGATAGATAGATAGATAGATAGATAGATAGATAGATAGATAGATAGATAGATAGATAGATAGATAAACTTTATTACAAATATAGAGTTTTATCTTGCCCCAATGGGGCATCGCTAATGGTCGGGGCCCCTAGTACAGGGCTCCGCTGGCTCTTGCCATCTTCTCTGCTCTCTGGATCAGCTTGAGCTGGTCGTCGAGGGCCGAGCTGGACAGCAGTGCCTCCCATTGCTCCCTCGTGGTGTTCGTGTCATGGTGTTCTATGTTGCGTAGCGTGCACTCCCACGTAATGTGGTATAGGGATAGTATTTGAAGTTGTCGTGCACGCACCTCCGTATAGGTCCTCACCAACGGCGTCAACTTCGTCACCAATGGCTTGCTCGAGTTCTTGAATACTCAAGATATATGCCTCTGGAGCACATGGTCTTTCTGGAACTCCCACAGGAAAAAAGTCTGGTACACTGAGGTCGGGCGACCAAGCTGGCGAAGCGATTTCGTTTACGAACTACAGCCATACTGTTTCGCGCGGTGTGGGCAGTTGCTCCATCCTGCTGGAAATATAGGTTTTAAGGTCAGTGTCAAGCCGTCGTAACTTTTGTTGAACAAAGCCTTCCAACATAGTCACAATGTTCTGAATCAACGGTCACTGTTTGTTCATTGCCATTTTCAAAGATATCTTAGCCTTGACATACCACGGCGACGCACGTCATGAAATGCCCCCCCTCCCGCCAACCACTACAAGTTATCGCGGCGGCGCACTATATTCACATTTTAAATGTGTAACTTGGCTCCGCGCCACCCTGTAGAACATTCCGACAATTCTTTACCGCTCTGCTGTGAGCGTTACGTCCAGACCGAGTACCACGATCGCATTCGCGGAGCTGACTGGGAAGCATGCGCGTATCTGAAGTGCTAAAGATAACAGTAATTGTAAGACGTAGCTCTACGATAAAACGATCTTTTAGCAGCGTCCCAACGTCGTGTGAACGACATCCGTGTTACTTTGCAGATTCAGAGGCATGAATTTTCGGCAGGGAAGAACATACCAAAGTTCCCATGTTAAGCATTTGATTGCTCACGAATACAATGACATCTCTCGCTCTCTTTTACCAGTAAGTGATAAGTGACTACTAATCACGG
The DNA here is from genome assembly GCF_013339745.2 of Dermacentor silvarum. NCBI lineage: Eukaryota > Metazoa > Arthropoda > Arachnida > Ixodida > Ixodidae > Dermacentor > Dermacentor silvarum. Next base: position 222,566,517 of record NC_051155.1, read on the forward strand.
CGAAACTTCCGCAATACCTGCGACGTCACAAGTAGCTATTTGAAACCAGACGTGGTTGCTTAGTGGCTGTGGTGTTGAGCTGCTAAGCACGAGGTCGCGGGATCGAATCCTGGCCACGATGGCCTCATTCCGATGGGGGCGAAAACACCCGTGTACTTATAGTTAGGTGCACAGCAAAAAACCCCAGGTGGCCCAAATTATTCCGGAGTCCCCACTACGGCATGCCTCATAATCAGGTCGTGGTTTTGGCAAGTAAAACCCCATAATTCAATTCAATAGCTATTTGCAGGCGGCGACGCCACGCAGCTTGGCCATTTACGTTGTCTTCCGGCACACGAGCCCTCAGCTCTCGTCAAAGGTTGTGTCTGGTATTCCACGTACGCAAGTGTAACCAATGACCATTCAAACTTATGTTTACTTTTGTGTCTCCTTATGACGGTGCGATCATGCATAACAGGAAGAATATGTGCAGCGTTCTCGAGCATGTACAGCGCCCATGAAGCCAAAGTAATTATCGGCTACGCCCTTTACGTCACACCGCGACGACATTGTCAATCCGCACCCGGAACAGTCGGCAGAGAACTGGCACACACAGACGGTGGCAAACAAGCCGATCCGGAGAGCTGGCTCTCTGTACCGGGTAAGAGAACAATGGTTTCTGCAGTCACTATCGGACGGCGGCCTACTTTGCCCCAGATATACGATGCGGGCGCCGCTCGTCTCAAAAGAGAAGGTAACGTCTACCACGTTCCACGGATTACTTTTTCCGACGGTCCAAAAAAATGAAGCTGCTCAAATGAAGCAGCTAGCTTGAGCCCCGGACATGACCGCGCATTGAGGAGCCTATATGCTACATGGACAGGCTCTCCCCATCTAGTGCTGGGCTTCTTCGTTTAGTACAATGTGAATCACACTTGCCTAAAGATAAGTGTGATTATGTGTGTAGCCGACGGCGGACTGTGGGAGCGTCCATAGCAGCCACTTCGCTAGGTTCCAGATCTGTTTGTTCTATAAGCATGCACCGAGCATCCGGTATGACCATGCGTGGTCGTATTACGGCGTTGGCCTGCAATTTTTACTTTATTTATTTATTTATTTATTTATTTATTTATTTATTTATTTATTTATTTATTTATTTATTATTATTTATTTATTTATTTATTTATTATTTATTTATTTATTTATTTATTTATTTATTTATTTATTTATTGACAAGAGATGGCGACCAACAGAGCCGATTGACCATGCACTCTGGAGAAGTGTGATTTCACACTGTACTTGCCATACGGCGGACTTTCAGTTTCAGTTTATTGAACATTCTTTTTCACCCAATGGTATGTTCAAAATACAATGATTCCTGACCATGATATGATGACCCTCTAACGCTCTAACGAGGACAGCCCTGACGAAGATCACCATGCCACGGCTAACAACATAGGATCGCCTGTCATCGCTCGTAGTTGGACGGAATGGCGGTGGTGGGGAGGGGGGTAGACGACCAGACGCGATATCCGGCCGGTCTCAGATCCCGAGGCGCCTTCACCGCGGCGTGAGAACTAGACGTCGAGAAACCAGAGTGCGCTCAAGTGACCTTAGTCGGTGCCTGGGAAAACTACCGCCAAAGCCAGACCTGCAGACGCATGCAGGCATGGCGTGTTGGTATTGCACTTTCGCCTGTCGTAATATCTAGAGCGACGAATCACTGTATAACGACGGGGGTGATGGGCATTCGCTGGGGTCACAATGTGCAGATAGTTTTGCGTGTTGATTTACAGTGTGGCTGCCGCGTGTAAAAGGCTAAGTTCTTTCAGGGGTATAATAAAAGGCGCGACTATAAAGCTGCCCACTTGAGCACGCCGGGCTCTTTTGACATTCTGTAGCGGTTTTCCGTCTCGTTGCGCGCAATCGCACCAACTCGACGAGCCATTTTGTCAACACACTCTAAGACCACCCATGACGTGAAAGTCAACTGATTAATAAATTCTATTGAAGAAACGAAATAAAACGCACGGGAAGCATGCCCGACGACACGTTTCAGTCCAATCGGCGCAAGCTGCACGTAGTAGTAGTGGTGGTAGTAGGATTCAAATTCTGGGGGCCTTACGTGCCAAAACCACGGTTTTATTATGAGGCACGCCGTAGTGGGGGACTCTGGATTATTTTTGACCACCAGAGGATCATTAACGTACCCGCAAGGCACGGGACACGGGTGTAGTAGTAGTAATAGTAATCGTTGCCATCATCGCGCACGATCAGCAAAATTAGGTCCCTTTTAAGGCAAAAGCACCCGCCTAAGACATGACTAACGTCCTACACATAATAACAGCAAAATTCGAAAGGAATGTTCTACACACCGCATTGGTTATATTGAGATGCGAAGCCACATAGCACAAGAGTTGTAGCTGTGAGGCACTTCACTCAGGCCGACCTCTCGGCCTTTCTGCCATTAAAAATTATATCTCTGTAGCTGTGAATTTCGTAATCTGACCCATGTATTTGATTCTTTGAAGCCCCCTCGACTCCATTCGCGTTAGTAGCCTCAGGCGCTCAAGAACTGGAAGTTCCATGGCGGCGGTTCAACGTGTCGAGTGGGCGCACACGGCGGGATGGTGTCAGAGAATGTGTTGGAGGAGGGTCAATTGATGACTATAGCCCAGCAATGTGGCAATCGGGCACGCGACCGGCGCGCGTTGATGATTCACGGTACCCCAAGCCACTCCATTTATGCGGTGGACCGCGAAGCCATGGAAGTAGTTAGGAAGACAGAAAGGCTGGACGGGGGCCTTGTGTGTAGGCACTGACTAACCGGCACGTTTCGTAAGCGATGATCCAGCTATGTGCGTACGCTACGCAATGTGACGCATAAACAGGATGCTGAGGGAGAGATGGTCGAGAGCGGTTCCTCGTTGTTTGACAATGAGGATGACGTCATTGCGTGCACATTTACAGATATCGCTGCTCGGATCGTCTAGTTCTTTACGCTGCCCAGGCTTGATCAGTGGGGGAAACCCTTGCTCAGTCTTTCGATGGAAAGTCCCGGCAACGGAACTTCTCCGTATCTTCTCTTTGAGCTCGCAAGAGAACAGAACAGCGGACAAGTTACTGAAAAATAGCATGGAAAGAGAAGTGAAACGATTCGCGTCATTACGTCACCGCTATAAGCAGAAATGACCACTTAAGTTCACTGGGAACAAGTGGCAAGTTAGCGGTAGCAGCGAACAAAATACGAGGAAAACTACGGAAACGCAGTAGACTGCATGTGTGAGCAAACGATCTTCCACGAACCGAATAATGATTAATTGATGGGGTTTCACGACAAGAAAGCTACACGTAAGTCATGAGAGACACGGTGCAACGGAGAACGCGTTTCCACGTGCAGAAGGATATCTCCAGTATGGATTCAGAAAGACTATTTAACCTTTCCAAATTCTTCGCATTCCTAGCAGCTCAGAATGTGCACGGTCGTGGTCTAGGTGTCGTTGTCTGTCATGAAAACCCCATCAATTATTA